>NC_136791.1:5068928-5226428 GCF_951216825.1 Electrona antarctica | reverse complement strand
TTTTCAAAAATAGCAGACCTACAAGCTCGTAGCGCGCCACTCGGTGGCGCGCTATGAGCTTGTAGATCTGCTATTTTTCAATAGCCAAAGCATAACATGATGCTAACACCAAAAGGGGTTCCCGCCCAGAATGGGTTATAGAATTTATAGAAACATAACATAAATCACTCTGAAGCCGTGTGACATCATGCAGCTGTGCTGCAGACACCTTGTGCTATTCAGAACAGCCTGGGTGTTTTGACACTTTCTTTGGTAATGTTTTCTCATGCCAATAAAGCTCTTTTTGGATTGAAATTGAATTGAATTAATGTCTCACATGATGCCGGGACAGACAGATACAGATATCTCCAGTTATGGGCTTAAAATAGACAGGCTGATTTGTGCATTTCTAGATGGACACACCAAGTTTTGAGGTTGTTTGGTCAGGTGGTGGCTGAGTCATTCCCAGGCAACAGAGACAGACATACATCAAATACATACTGTATGCATGCTGTACACAGACACACAGTAGTAAATTAACTCCCTCCGCGCCATTGCCAAAGTCCTTTGTCAATTGAAGCCTAATTTTGATACTGACGCTTAACGCCATTGCCGAAGACATTTGTCAATTGCGCTTTTATAGTGCATTCGATCGTCCGAGCCACAATACTACTTACGTTAGCCGATTAGCCAGCAATGTTGTTAGCACAGCACTGGATCGTTCATCTTAGATCGTCGTCACCATAATAATCCATTCTATCCATTTCTTTCAATCGCCTGTATCTCCTATTCCTTGTCCCATATGGCATTTTGGTCAAAACAGCGTTTCTTTGACGGCACAGAGACGGCGATGTGGAGCTCTCCAGTGCCCCGGCATAGATCGATCATGTAAATAAAGGGTGTCTCGGCTCCGTCTAGCTTGCTGGGATAATCCACGTCCGGTCGACTGAAAATGTGGCTTTTCAAAATAAGAGCTCGACTGGAAAAAATGCTGGCGTGAATTAGGTCCTAATTTTTCAATAAATGCTAGAGCTAGATGGGTTAATAGATGTTTGGACAACCCGCTGGTCTAACTGACTTTACACTCAGGATATCACTCCTCGTCGATACACACACCAAGTCGCTTGGTTCTGGACAGTGTTGTTTTCGTCGACTAAAACTAAGACGAAAATGTTTCGTCGACTACCTTTTTCCACTGACGAAAACTAAATGGAAACTAAATGAAAACTAAGCTATGATGACTAAAACTAAGACTAAATATATTGACGATTTCGTCAACAAATAAAAACTAGACTAAAATGTTAGGAAGGGACTAGTGGACAAGAGATCCAGTATAAGTCATTTAACACTTGGTTGCATGCTGAAAATAGCCGATCTACAAGCTCACAACGCGTCGCAGCGCGACGCGTTGAGAGCTTGTAGATCGGCTATTTTCAGTAAGTGTAAAAACGGCCATTACGATGGCATCAAGGCCCGCCTAAATACATTTAGTCGACTAAATCAACTGTAGATTTAGTCGACTAAAATCTTGTGATAATTAGTCGACTAAAACTAGACTAAACACTAAAACATTCCGGGCGACTAAAATGTGACTGAAACTAAAGGAAAACTATTGAAGAGACTATGACTAAAACTAAAATCAAAATGTGCTGCCAAAAACAACACTGGTTCTGGAGATATGCAGGGGACAAATGCACAGACCCATTACACAATGCATTTATAGAAGGATATACTGTATCACCCGGGCATTTATCATTGCACTCGTGTGATGACGAACGCCGTAATGCAGTAATTTATCATTCATATCCATGGCTTTATTTATTCACAAAGAAAGTTGCATTTGAACAGCACTTTAACTTAATCAATGCATTAACATTACTGTCAACAAGGAACTTACAGGCAACTGTAAACAGAGTTTTTGTTCATGCCATTTACTCTTTTTTTATGCACTCTGGATAGGAATCTTTGCTAAAATGCCTAAATTGGATTTTTTTTTGTAATCTGTTCCAATTTATCACTAACGTACCGGTAAGGTGTGAAGTGTCATCATGTGACAGTGACAGATTTTTGAAGTGGTGTGGGACGGGTGTGTATGACATCATGTGCCCCCACTCAAGACCCTTTTAACACCGATCAAAGTAATGGCCATCAATCATTGGCAAAATTAAGACATTGCAGAATTAAGTTTTGGCAATGAAAGAGTAGTTCCACTGGGATGTCCTGATAGAGTGGGGCTGTATATACGTAGTTGGCAGAGAACAGTCACCACACATGCTGCTGGCCCTCATCCTTGTTGGTATCTGCAGCCATTCGGTGAACTGTCAATGGCTGATTTTGGTTCCTTTACACCTGGATAAAGTGTATCCTCAGTGGGGAAAAAAATCTATACCAAAAACAACTGCAGAAACCATGTTTGGCTGCCTCGCTTGATCCAGGTCTGACTTGGTGAGTACAGCCATAGGAGGCCTTAGCTATGTTTCACCAGTTTCAATTGAAACGGGCCTCCACCCTCAGGGGGGCCTCCAAGCTCCAACTGAACGTCAGGCGTCAGTCAACCCCTGCCACTCTTGGCCCTCTCTATCTCGCTCACTCACTGCCTTGCTCTCTCCCACAATGTTAAGTTACTGTACACCTATTTCCTGTTAATAACCTGGGTAAAATGTGCAGCATTGGGAGGTAAAGAGGAGACACTTTAATTTGTGAAGGGACGACATGATGAGGAGAGGTGTTGTTGTAGCTAATTGTCAAGAGTAATGGCTGCGTGTGATATTGAACTATTTGTATCAATACAGCTGTATCAACAAAATGTCATAGGTATATGGGGGCCTCATATTTGGTCTTGAAACGGGCCTCCAGATTCCTCAGGCCGCCCCTGAGTACAGCTCCCATGTGGTGACAGCAGGGGTAGGAAATTATTCTGGTGGTGTTGCACACAGAGTACTGGGAAGAGGGGACAGCTATAGCTGCATGCCCAAACTCACATACAATCCGTCACGGTCACATTTCCAAGAAAATACAATTGCTAGCGTTAGGTCAGCAGTTGGTTTTTTCCTATAAATTGCCTCTAAGTTGTTCCAGTGTGTTTGTGCCCGGCAGCAACAGACAGACCTGTGGCTTTTTAATCCATTCTGACCTGAGATCAGATTCTAAAAATGTCTTCTACATCCTGACAGTTTTCTGAAAAAGCTATGTTTCTATGTCAGTCGTTCTTCGATTTTTCAAAAATAGCAGACCTACAAGCTCGTAGCGCGCCACTCGGTGGCGCGCTATGAGCTTGTAGATCTGCTATTTTTCAATAGCTAAAGCATAACATGATGCTAACAACAAAAGGGGTTCCCGCCTAAAATGGGTTAATCCGCGCTGAAGGGAAGAACCCCGCAGCGACACTGCCTTTCCAAAACTGTTTAGTTACTGGATATAAAGTGAAACTTCTCTTTTTGTGTGTGCTGTGAGTTTTTTTGGCAGGCTGGTTGTTTCTTGCTTAAAAAGAAAAAAACTCCCAAGATAAACAAGACAAGGAAAAAACAAGCTATGATCTTTCATGATGTTCAGTATCCCAGCAACATGGACAGCAAGTCAAACAAGCTTTGTTCTATACTCTCATACACGCATGCGGTGGCACATTAAGCCATTTTGAGCGGGAACCCCTTTTGGTGTTAGCATTATGTTATGCTTTAGCTATTGAAAAACAGCAGATCTACAAGCTCATAGCGCGCCACCGAGTGGCGCGCTATGAGCTTGTAGGTCTGCTATTTTTGAAAAATCGAAGAACGACTGACATAGAAACAGCTTTTTCAGAAAACTGTCAGGATGTAGAAGACATTTTTAGAATCTGATCTCAGGTGAAAATGGGTTAAGCTTGCACTGATTGCTCAGCTGCTGTATCCGCCCAAAGGCTTCAGTAGTAAGTCATTAGCAATGTCACAGATTTTATGAGATTTTGGGTGATATGTTTATTTTTAATCTGCAATGCTATGGTGGGAAGAAGGCAAATACACCTTTTAAATTAAGTAGTTTATTGTTGTTCCACAAACTGATTTATATTGAAAACATGGGGGAAAGGTGCCGTAGAAATGTTTTTACAATATTTTCAATATACAATAGCTAATGAACCAAAAATATTATCACCAACAACCCAGTTAATTAAGTGTAATGTGTGGCTAATACTGGCTATTTAAAAAAATAATTTCTAGTGGACAAATTTCAATAGGCAGCGGCTCAAATCACATGATATGACAATGGGGTGCGAGACAGAGAGACACCGTCCTGCCACACTGGATTTGTTATAAACAATAAAACATTAAATGTATACTGTATATCTGCCTTCTGTCATTTATCGTTCCATTCCCACAACAATATACAGAAAAACATGGCATTTTCTGTACATAGTTCGAATGCACGCACGCACGCACGCACGCACGCACGCACGCACGCACGCACGCACGCACGCACGCAGCCACGCACGCACGCACGCACGTTGCTATTCCCTTCCCTTTCCTCACTTTGAAGTGTCGGATTTGTCATTTGTCAGTACTACTACAAAGTGTTAGGTTACTTCCACATCAGTGGATGGACCGGTGGTGTTCATCAATCATGGGGGAAAAAAACCCATATTCCTCACGTGGAAATCACTAACGTGTCTATTGTTTAATACCAGGCAGCAAATCTCTTCTCTGTGGAGAACACACTTCAAAAGAAGATCTAAAACTGTAGCTACGGTATTAGTGTTTGATACACATCAAATCATGTTTTTTTTTTCTCTCTTCTGTCTCTCTCTTTCCAGGCCACAGATGGAGACATTGGAACATTTGGAAATGTGCGTTACTTCTTTAGTGATGAGCCAGACCAGTAAGTTGAGCACACATGATGCACCACGGCCCCCTTCCGCACGCACGCACGCACGCACGCACGCACGCACGCACGCACGCACGCACGCACGCACGCACGCACGCACGCACGCACGCACGCACGCACGCACGCACGCACGCACGCACTCATCACACTGTTAAGAACTGATTTTGTTCTGCACATATTTGCAGTCTCGACTATATTTAGTTAGTATGTATTCAGTTTCAATGTGTCAATGTCGAGTGTTTTTGCCAACTTGATTTATTTATTTTTTTCTTTACTATTAACTCCCTCGTCACCAAGGTAGTCTTGCTATCTTCTGGGGTGGTCCCTGGAACTACATATTTTCAGATGGGGGGTCCACAGCCAAATACAGATCATTCTGGGGGTCCTTGACATAAAAATGGTTGAGCACCACTGACAGAAACAGGATTTAGAATATGTTTATATCGTTATATCGGCCTCAGGTCTAAATGGGCACAAAAAGTAAAGAAATGTGAATACTTTTTTATTCCACCACTGCCCCTGATCCGTCCCCTCCTGCAGATTCTCCATGGACGCTGAGACGGGCTGGGTGCGCCTGCGGACCACGCTGGACTACGAGCTGATGCGTCGCTACACGCTGACGGTGCTGGCCAGGGACGGCGGCGGCGAGGAGACCACGGGCCGGCTGAGGGTCAACGTGCTGGACATCAACGACAACGCGCCCGTCTTCCAGAAGGAGGCGTACGCGGGCTCGCTGAGGGAGAACGAGCAGGCGGTGCAGCAGGTGGCCCGAGTGAGGGTGAGGCATGATTGCATAGATAGGCCAACCAGTGATGGGAAATGTACTCAAATGTTGTACTTAAAGGGATTGTGACATAACCAAAAAAAACGTTTTTTTAAATTTTCTTAATTTTTTTTCTCGCTTTTCTGAGCTCAATTGCACCCAAAAACATTTTTTAATATTCAGTAGATTTTCTGTGGTCTGGGGTTTTCTGGCTCAAGTTAGTTTAATTAGTTAGTTATTTAGTTAGTTTCATTTATTGTCCACAATGTGGAAATTTGTCTT
Source organism: Electrona antarctica (assembly GCF_951216825.1). Lineage (NCBI taxonomy): Eukaryota > Metazoa > Chordata > Actinopteri > Myctophiformes > Myctophidae > Electrona > Electrona antarctica. The sequence continues at coordinate 5,220,550 of NC_136791.1, read as the reverse complement.
CGGTCTCATAACAACAGTAACAACAAAACACACTTTGTGTTTGAAATAGACATTCGTGCTTTCTAAGAGAGAGTATGTTTTGCACTGTGTGTGTGTGTGTGTGTGTGTGTGTGTGTGTGTGTGTGTGTGTGTGTGTGTGTGTGTGTGTGCTCTGGTTTTTCTATCTTTGTGGGGACACAAATCTGTTTACACAGTCACGTCATGGGGACCAGTTACGGTATGGGGACAAAAAAGCTAGTCCCCATGAGGGAAACCGTTAAAAAACCAACCCAGGAGATGCTTTATATGTGCCTGTGAGGTTTTTAGCCTTGGCCCATAAGGGACGTTTTTTGATCATCGTGTGTGTGTAAGTGGTGCTCAGTATCTCCCCCTAAGGGTTTTAGCTGCTATTGCACTCATTACATTCTCACACACACTTTTGTGGCCGCACCCACATCATTATGTGGCCCCACCCACCCTGTTCCCCACAAGGAGGGATTATACCATCAAATTGAGTGTTAACAGGTGTAACAGAACAGGAGATTCCAGTGAAGATGGCAGCAAAAGCAAAACACAAGGTAAGCTATTTTTTTCTGAATGAACAATTAATAAAAACAGTGCTCAACCACAGATATTTGAAAAATCACTATAACCAGTATTTGACCATAACATTTTGTGAATTAGCTCTGATTATTAAGATAGCTCAGTTAGCTAAGTTAGCTCATAACATTTTGTGAATTAGCTCTGATTATTAAGATAGCTCAGTTAGCTAAGTTAGCTCAAATGGCTCACATGGGCTGAAGACAGTTTAGATCAGTTAGAGGGATTGCTTTTCCTGTACTTTCAGGTTAGTAATGACCTTAAAACTACTGTTTTGTAACACAAATAATTTTGTGATGAAGTTAAGACACTTAGCTTCAGTTTAGCTTCAGATATAAGGATGATGTTGTTTGGTGGTAATTTCATGTAATGTAATCCAATGTGGGCTCCTGAAACGTTTATTTTGCTATTATTTTCTGTGAAAATAGTCAGAATGGGTATACAATTTCGTTTTTGTGTTAGGACTTTCTACTGTATAAAGTATATATGTTGAGTTTGGTCCAGTTTGTAGTGTTGTAGCATTAGCTTCCTTTAGCTGCTGTCCTTCTGTGTAGCACTGTAGCAGTGCAGCCAGTGACTCTGCAATGATGTGATATTAAAGAAAATGGTAATAATATAATAATTGAAACATCAGAAGACGTCCCCATGATGCACATTAGCACGGGGTCCCCAATATGCATGTTTTAAGATGTGTGTGTGTGTGTATTTATGCAAGCTTGAAGGCAAAATATTGAAACTTCAGAAGACGTCCCCATGATGCACATTTAGCACAGAGTCCCCAAGATGCATGTTTTAAGATGTGTGTTTGTGTTTGTTTGTGTGTGTATTTATATGTCCCCGTGATGCACATTAGCTTAAAGTGTGTTAAATGTCCCCATATATCACAGAACTGAAAGTGTGTTCTAAATACCTACTATGTAACAAAATGTATATTGGACTACATCAGGATGTTGTAATACTAGTAACATTATCTTACATGAGTTATTTCGAACTCGCTTTTATCCAAAGCAACTTCCAATAAGTGCATTCAACATTGATAGTCAAGTGCACTACTTTCACATGCCTAACTCTTTTAAATATTCAATGAATCTTATTCTAAACAGATGTTGAATGACATGCCTGCAACAGGGGGTGGAGACTCCCCCACAGACACACATGGCTTCAGCAGTTGCCAAGACATCCACTTCAATTGAAAAGGTAAATGGGGAGAGCACACCTTACAAGGTTGTTGTGTAATGTCCTAATGTCTAGTATGACTGTCCGTTCTCTCACACACTCACTCGGTATAATGATGTAAATTTAACAACATAGCCGCAGCCAACTGGTGGTGTTTTTTCCTTTACTGGGGCTTATCAGACTTAACATTATGGTAATGTTTCGGGCCGGGCCAAGTCTTGGGTTGGACCAGTTCGGGTCCAGGCTTTATTGTCAGGCCCGTTAAGAACTCTAACAGCATGTATGACCCTGTGACGCACATTAGCCTAAAGTAAAGGGCATTAAAAGTCTAAATATTGTAGATCACATAATAGGAAGAATAATTGAAACATCAGAAGACGACCCCATGATGCACATTAGCACGGGGTCCCAAATATGCATGTTTTAAGATGTGTGTGTGTGTGTATTTATGCAAGCTTGAAGGCAAAATAATTGAAACTTCAGAAGACGTCCCCGTGATGCACATTTAGCACGGAGTCCCCAAGATGGATGTTTTAAGATGTGTGTGTGTGTTTGTTTGTGTGTGTATTTATATGTCCCCGTGATGCACATTAGCTTAAAGTGTGTTAAATGTCCCCATATATCACAAATCTGAAAGTGTGTTCTAAATACCTACTATCTATCTACTATTTAGTATGACTGTCCGTTCTCTCACACACTCACTCGGTATAATTATGTCAATTTAACAACATAGCCGCAGCCAACTGGTGGTGTTTTTTCCTTTACTGGGGCTTATCAGACTTAACATTATAGTAATGTTTCGGGCCGGGCTAAGCCTTGGGTTTGACCAGTTCGGGTCCAGGCTTTAATTGTCAGGCCCGTTGAGAACTCTAACAGCATGTATGTCCCCGTGACGCACATTAGCCTAAAGTAAAGGGCATTAAAAGTCTAAATATTGTAGATCACATAATAGGCAGAATAATTGAAACATCAGAAGACGACCCCATGATGCACATTAGCACGGGGTCCCCAATATGCATGTTTTAAGATGTGTGTGTGTGTGTGTGTATTTATGCAAGCTTGAAGGCAAAATATTGAAACTTCAGAAGACGTCCCCATGATGCACATTTAGCACGGAGTCCCCAAGATGCATGTTTTAAGATGTGTGTGTGTTTGTTTGTGTGTGTGTATTTATATGTCCCCGTGATGCACATTAGCTTAAAGTGTGTTAAATGTCCCCATATATCACAGAACTGAAAGTGTGTTCTAAATACCTACTATGTAACAAAATGGTATATTGGACTACATCAGGATGTTGTAATACTAGTAACATTATCTTACATGAGTTATTTCGAACTCGCTTTTATCCAAAGCAACTTCCAATAAGTGCATTCAACATTGATAGTCAAGTGCACTACTTTCACATGCCTAACTCTTTTAAATATTCAATGAATCTTATTCTAAACAGATGTTGAATGACATGCCTGCAACAGGGGGTGGAGACTCCCCCACAGACACACATGGCTCCAGCAGTTGCCAAGACATCCACTTCAATTGAAAAGGTAAATGGGGAGAGCACACCTTACAAGGTTGTTGTGTAATGTCCTAATGTCTAGTATGACTGTCCGTTCTCTCACACACTCACTCGGTATAATGATGTAAATTTAACAACATAGCCGCAGCCAACTGGTGGTGTTTTTTCCTTTACTGGGGCTTATCAGACTTAACATTATGGTAATGTTTCGGGCCGGGCCAAGTCTTGGGTTGGACCAGTTCGGGTCCAGGCTTTATTGTCAGGCCCGTTAAGAACTCTAACAGCATGTATGTCCCTGTGACGCACATTAGCCTAAAGTAAAGGGCATTAAAAGTCTAAATATTGTAGATCACATAATAGGCAGAATAATTGAAACATCAGAAGACGACCCCATGATGCACATTAGCACGGGGTCCCAAATATGCATGTTTTAAGATGTGTGTGTGTGTGTGTATTTATGCAAGCTTGAAGGCAAAATAATTGAAACTTCAGAAGACGTCCCCGTGATGCACATTTAGCACGGAGTCCCCAAGATGGATGTTTTAAGATGTGTGTGTGTGTTTGTTTGTGTGTGTATTTATATGTCCCCGTGATGCACATTAGCTTAAAGTGTGTTAAATGTCCCCATATATCACAAATCTGAAAGTGTGTTCTAAATACCTACTATCTATCTACTATTTAGTATGACTGTCCGTTCTCTCACACACTCACTCGGTATAATTATGTCAATTTAACAACATAGCCGCAGCCAACTGGTGGTGTTTTTTCCTTTACTGGGGCTTATCAGACTTAACATTATAGTAATGTTTCGGGCCGGGCTAAGCCTTGGGTTTGACCAGTTCGGGTCCAGGCTTTAATTGTCAGGCCCGTTGAGAACTCTAACAGCATGTATGTCCCCGTGACGCACATTAGCCTAAAGTAAAGGGCATTAAAAGTCTAAATATTGTAGATCACATAATAGGCAGAATAATTGAAACATCAGAAGATGACCCCATGATGCACATTAGCACGGGGTCCCCAATATGCATGTTTTAAGATGTGTGTGTGTGTGTGTATTTATGCAAGCTTGAAGGCAAAATATTGAAACTTCAGAAGACGTCCCCATGATGCACATTTAGCACGGAGTCCCCAAGATGCATGTTTTAAGATGTGTGTGTGTTTGTTTGTGTGTGTGTATTTATATGTCCCCGTGATGCACATTAGCTTAAAGCAGGGCTATTCAACTGGCGGCCCGCGGGCCAGATCCGGCCCGCCAAGCAAGTTGGACCGGCCCGCGGAAGCTTTCCAAAAAGATGGAAAAAATAAAATAAAAACATTTTTTTTTTTTTAAATATATAAATCGTTATGTTACTTATTTACTTATTATACCGGAATGGTCGGAACAACCACATACGTTCGCCATATGTACACAGACATAATAATCATAATTCTATATAGGCCTATCCGACATGTTCAGGCGGTAAAATAGCATGTTAAACACCGTCTGGGAAGGTAGGTGGCGCCGTGGCGGTATGCAGTGCCATGCACCCAAACGACAGAAGAAAAAGAACGCTCCGAGCTCTCCTTCCTGCACGTGAAATCAAATGAAAACAAACATTGCATCCCACCCGGCTCGCTCCCACTGGTGTGGTGTGTAGTGTGTGTACTAACCATGTCGCTATCGAAATTGAAAAAGAGAAAAGTTGATTCAGAAAATCGCCAGTTTAATAACGAGTGGACCGAGAAATATGCATACATTGAAACTCCCGAGGGCAAACCAATGTGTTTGCTCTGCAACCAAATCAACGCTGTTGCAAAGGAGTATAACCTGCGGAGGCACTTCAACACAACTCATGACAAGTTTGATGCAAACTATCCACCAGGTTCAGATATGCGCAAGGAAAGGATAGAAAAGCTGTCTGAAAGTTACGATAAAACACGGCGTAACTTCACTCGGGCCTGCACAGTACAGGAGAAAGCAACTGCAGCATCTCTCCGTGTGGCATGGATCCTTGGCAAAAAGAAAAAACCATTCACAGATGCTGAGATGATAAAAGAATGCATGCTGGCCGCTGTTGAGGAGGTGGTAACGGAGGATAAAGTGAGAGAGCAAGTGATGGCCTCTATCAAGTCAATACCCATGTCGGATACAACAACAGCGAGAAGGATAGATATTTTAGCCACAGACGTCTTTGAAACTCTTTTGGGTCAATTGAGGAAAGCTGCTGTAATATCGCTGGCTGCGGACGAGTCCACAGATAACTCCGACATAGCTCAGCTGTGTTTATTTGTGCGTTTTTTCGATGGTGACGTTTTCAGAGAGGACATCCTGGGACTAATACCTCTGGAAGGACAGACAACTGGTGAAATCGTGTTCAACAAAATTGTTGCTTTTTTCAAAGACAACAAGCTTAATTTGGAGCAAGTTAACATGCTGGTTACAGACGGTGCTCCATCTATGGCGGGGAGCATCAAAGGCCTGGCTGCACGACTGCGTGCCATCGCACCGAGGATGAAATCACTCCACTGCTTGATCCACCAGAGCGTTCTGTGCGCCCGACTCAGTGGTGAGTTGAAAGATACAATGGACTCCGTTATGGCCATGATTAACTTTGTCAGAGCGACCTCCAGTCTTCAACACAGACTGTTTCGTCAACTACTTGAGGATATGTCAGCTGATCATAGTGATTTACTGTTACATAATGACGTTCGGTGGTTAAGCAAGGGCAATGCGCTCAAGAGAGTATGTGACCTCAGGAAGGAAATTATAACATTTCTCCGTGACTCCAAGCAGAAGAAAGCCAACACGTTTCTGTCGCTAATGTTGGATGATGGGTTTGTGTCCAATATGTGCTTTTTAAGCGACATATTTCATCATTTGAATCAACTTAATCTGGGACTGCAGGGTAGAAATAAAACAGTTGTTGATATTGTTGAAAGTCTAACTGCATTTCAAACGAAACTAGTTCTTTTCTCATCTGATCTCACTGACAGAATGCTCCAATTTCCCACACTTTGTAACCTGATCAAGTCATCAACAAGTAAAGTCAAGCCAAAAGTCACTCAATTAATGACAGATTTCATTGCTAAATTGAGGGAAAACTTTGCAAGACGATTTGATGAATTTGACATGCCCAGAGAATTGATGGATTTTGTGAGAAACCCGTTTGCCAATGTAGCTGCTATTTCCACAAAAGGACAAGAGTTCCTTGCATCACTTCACATTGATGAAGGTCCCCTGCAGCTTGAAATAATTGACATGCAAGTATCTTCTGCTCTGAAGCAGGCTCTTGAGAATGAATCCACCACAACATTTTGGACAAAGTGTATTCATGTCAACACATTCCCCAACATAAGAAAGCTGGCAATATCTGTGCTAACAATGTTTGGCTCAACATACACCTGTGAATCCAGCTTCTCTCACATGAATGCCATTAAAACAAACAACCGTGCCTCCTTGACAAATGAGCATTTGCATCACTGTTTGCGGGTAGCCCTCACTTCCTATGAACCCTCTTTCTCTTCCATTGCCCAGTCAAGGAAGTGCAATCTCTCTCATTAGTTGTGTGTATGTAGGCTAGGCCTGTCTGCCCCCTGCCCCCCCTGATGTTTGAGAGATATTAAGAGTGGACAATAAGATGCTGTGATTTGCTGTTGTTGCACAGACATGAAGCACTTTTTCTCAGCACTTAGTGCTCAGCTGCACTATACATTTGTTTTTGTTCAAGTGTTGGTGTTGCTATGTTCAGATGCACATCATGCACTTGTTTATTTTTATTTTATTTTTATATTGAAATGTATAAGAAGAGATGTTGCAGTTGCACATAAATGAAGCACTTCTTCATAAGCTCAGATGCACTATACATGTGTTACAAGTGTTGGTGTTAGAATGTTCAGATGCACATCATGCACTTGTTTATTTGCAGTTGCACATAAATGAAGCACTTTTTTTGAAAAGTATACTACTTTTGCAATGTAGTTAAATAAAAGTTGTGAAAATGTGGTTGCGTGTTGTGTCAAGTGTACATATATTCATAGCACGGGGGAGGCGCCGTGGCAGTCCGGCCCCCGGCCCCTTGGGTTTCTGACAATGTGGCCCCCTGAACAATTTAGTTGAATAGCCCTGGCTTAAAGTGTGTTAAATGTCCCCATATATCACAGAACTGAAAGTGTGTTCTAAATACCTACTATGTAACAAAATGGTATATTGGACTACATCAGGATGTTGTAATACTAGTAACATTATCTTACATGAGTTATTTCGAACTCGCTTTTATCCAAAGCAACTTCCAATAAGTGCATTCAACATTGATAGTCAAGTGCACTACTTTCACATGCCTAACTCTTTTAAATATTCAATGAATCTTATTCTAAACAGATGTTGAATGACATGCCTGCAACAGGGGGTGGAGACTCCCCCACAGACACACATGGCTCCAGCAGTTGCCAAGACATCCACTTCAATTGAAAAGGTAAATGGGGAGAGCACACCTTACATTTACAAGGTTGTTGTGTAATGTCCTAATGTCTAGTATGACTGTCCGTTCTCTCACACACTCACTCGGTATAATGATGTAAATTTAACAACATAGCCGCAGCCAACTGGTGGTGTTTTTTTCTTTACTGGGGCTTATCAGACTTAACATTATGGTAATGTTTCGGGCCGGGCCAAGTCTTGGGTTGGACCAGTTCGGGTCCAGGCTTTATTGTCAGGCCCGTTAAGAACTCTAACAGCATGTATGTCCCTGTGACGCACATTAGCCTAAAGTAAAGGGCATTAAAAGTCTAAATATTGTAGATCACATAATAGGCAGAATAATTGAAACATCAGAAGACGACCCCATGATGCACATTAGCACGGGGTCCCAAATATGCATGTTTTAAGATGTGTGTGTGTGTGTATTTATGCAAGCTTGAAGGCAAAATAATTGAAACTTCAGAAGACGTCCCCGTGATGCACATTTAGCACGGAGTCCCCAAGATGCATGTTTTAAGATGTGTGTGTGTGTTTGTTTGTGTGTGTATTTATATGTCCCCGTGATGCACATTAGCTTAAAGTGTGTTAAATGTCCCCATATATCACAGAACTGAAAGTGTGTTCTAAATACCTACTATGTAACAAAATGGTATATTGGACTACATCAGGATGTTGTAATACTAGTAACATTATCTTACATGAGTTATTTCGAACTCGCTTTTATCCAAAGCAACTTCCAATAAGTGCATTCAACATTGATAGTCAAGTGCACTACTTTCACATGCCTAACTCTTTTAAATATTCAATGAATCTTATTCTAAACAGATGTTGAATGACATGCCTGCAACAGGGGGTGGAGACTCCCCCACAGACACACATGGCTCCAGCAGTTGCCGAGACATCCACTTCCATTGAAAAGGTAAATGGGGAGAGCACACCTTACAAGGATGTTGTGTAATGTCCTAATGTCTGGTATGACTGTCCGTTCTCTCACACACTCACTCGGTATAATGATGTAAATTTAACAACATAGCCGCAGCCAACTGGTGGTGTTTTTTCCTTTACTGGGGCTTATCAGACTTAACATTATGGTAATGTTTCGGGCCGGGCCAAGCCTTGGGTTGGACCAGTTCGGGTCCAGGCTTTATTGTCAGGCCTGTTGAGAACTCTAACAGCATGTATGTCCCCGTGACGCACATTAGCCTAATGTAAAGGGCATTAAAAGTCTAAATATTGTAGATCACATAATAGGCAGAATAATTGAAACATCAGAAGACGTCCCCATGATGCACATTAGCAAGGGGTACCCAATATGCATGTTTTAAGATGTGTGTGTGTGTATTTATGCAAGCTTGAAGGCAAAATAATTGAAACTTCAGAAGACGTCCCCATGATGCACATTTAGCACGGAGTCCCCAAGATGCATGTTTTAAGATATGTGTGTGTTTGTTCGTGTGTGTGTATTTATATGTCCCCGTGATGCACATTAGCTTAAAGTGTGTTAAATGTCCCCATATATCAAAGAACTGAAAGTGTGTTCTAAATACCTACTATGTAACAAAATGGTATATTGGACTACATCAGGATGTTGTAATACTAGTAACATTATCTTACATGAGTTATTTCGAACTCGCTTTTATCCAAAGCAACTTCCAATAAGTGCATTCAACATTGATAGTCAAGTGCACTACTTTCACATGCCTAACTCTTTTAAATATTCAATGCATCTTATTCTAAACAGATGTTGAATGACATGCCTGCAACAGGGGGTGGAGACTCCCCCACAGACACACATGGCTCCAGCAGTTGCCAAGACATCCACTTCCATTGAAAAGGTAAATGGGGAGAGCACACCTTACAAGGATGTTGTGTAATGTCCTAATGTCTAGTATGACTTTCCGTTCTCTCACACACTCACTCGGTATAATGATGTAAATTTAACAACATAGCCGCAGCCAACTGGTGGTGTTTTTTCCTTTACTGGGGCTTATCAGACTTAACATTATGGTAATGTTTCGGGCCGGGCCAAGCCTTGGGTTGGACCAGTTCGGGTCCAGGCTTTATTGTCAGGCCGTTGAGAACTCTAACAGCATGTATGTCCCCGTGACGCACATTAGCCTAATGTAAAGGGCATTAAAAGTCTAAATATTGTAGATCACATAATAGGCAGAATAATTGAAACATCAGAAGACGTCCCCATGATGCACATTAGCAAGGGGTACCCAATATGCATGTTTTAAGATGTGTGTGTGTATTTATGCAAGCTTGAAGGCAAAATAATTGAAACTTCAGAAGACGTCCCCATGATGCACATTTAGCACGGAGTCCCCAAGATGCATGTTTTAAGATATGTGTGTGTTTGTTCGTGTGTGTGTATTTATATGTCCCCGTGATGCACATTAGCTTAAAGTGTGTTAAATGTCCCCATATATCAAAGAACTGAAAGTGTGTTCTAAATACCTACTATGTAACAAAATGGTATATTGGACTACATCAGGATGTTGTAATACTAGTAACATTATCTTACATGAGTTATTTCGAACTCGCTTTTATCCAAAGCAACTTCCAATAAGTGCATTCAACATTGATAGTCAAGTGCACTACTTTCACATGCCTAACTCTTTTAAATATTCAATGAATCTTATTCTAAACAGATGTTGAATGACATGCCTGCAACAGGGGGTGGAGACTCCCCCACAGACACACATGGCTCCAGCAGTTGCCAAGACATCCACTTCCATTGAAAAGGTAAATGGGGAGAGCACACCTTACAAGGATGTTGTGTAATGTCCTAATGTCTAGTATGACTGTCCGTTCTCTCACACACTCACTCGGTATAATGATGTAAATTTAACAACATAGCCGCAGCCAACTGGTGGTGTTTTTTCCTTTACTGGGGCTTATCAGACTTAACATTATGGTAATGTTTCGGGCCGGGCCAAGCCTTGGGTTGGACCAGTTCGGGTCCAGGCTTTATTGTCAGGCCCGTTGAGAACTCTAACAGCATGTATGTCCCCGTGACGCACATTAGCCTAATGTAAAGGGCATTAAAAGTCTAAATATTGTAGATCACATAATAGGCAGAATAATTGAAACATCAGAAGACGACCCCATGATGCACATTAGCACGGGGTACCCAATATGCATGTTTTAAGATGTGTGTGTGTATTTATGCAAGCTTGAAGGCAAAATAATTGAAACTTCAGAAGACGTCCCCATGATGCACATTTAGCACGGAGTCCCCAAGATGCATGTTTTAAGATGTGTGTTTGTTTGTTTGTGTGTGTGTATTTATATGTCCCCGTGATGCACATTAGCTTAAAGTGTGTTAAATGTCCCCATATATCACAGAACTGAAAGTGTGTTCTAAATACCTACTATCTATCTACTATTTAGTATGACTGTCTTTTATTGGTTTGGGTTTTATTGGTGTGTATTTGTTAACCCCCTGCACTGCATGTTTTGTATTGATTTTATTGTTGTATTGCACAAGTTGTTTTTCGTGCTAGGCCTGTCCCCTTTCTTTCCCCAAATGTATTTGAGCTAATTATATACTTGTCACTCTATTATCTTATCTGCCTCACTGATGTATTGCCCTAACCTTTTAATATATACTGTGTAGTTATATATAAATAAAGTTGTTACATTTTCCACAAATGCCTCTCGTACATTGTTCCTGTTAAAGGGGAAGTTGGTCAAAGTTTACACTCTAGGGGTTCCTCCTGCCCCCTCAACAAGCGGGAGGTGGCGTAGTCAGGATATTAGTACCAATTTGTTCGCTTGTACAATTAAATAGCAAAAATAGCAGTCTACAAGCTCAAAATGTGTTGTGCTTTGACGCGTTTTGAGCTTGTAGATTGGCTATTTTTTAATTGGAAAACTGAATTATGTTTTAGCTATTTTTGAATTGGTTATGGTTTTGAATTATTATTATTATTTATTATTATTATTATTATTATTTTCCCAAATGGATTCATATGGTATGTTACCTTAATAACTTAATTACAAATTCATTGGACATGAAAGAAGGCAATAACATTTTAATACTAGTCATAGACTGAAGTTGCCCGTTTGGAATTAAAGCTGAATGATATATCAGTATTTTGATTAAGCCCATATCTGGGAATGCCCATATATGGACATATTGTATTCATAAATCCATATGACATCAGACATCTATGCATGTCAGACGTCAGTCATCTACATATGTATGTAGCAATACAGCCCATATATGGAGATACCATATATGGAGATAGAGGCATCAGTAATTGTAGGACTCCCCTTTATGCCCATACTGTATATGGAGATCCCTGATGCCATCCCAAGTCCATGTCAACAATATTAAGCCCATATCTGGGAATGCCCATATATGGACCTATTGTAGTCATCAATCCAGATGACCTAATCAAACACTGGAGATCCATACATAAAACCGACTCGAGGTTGCCTCTCGCCCCAGGGCGTTTTACTAGTTAGTAATTACACTTGTTGCAAGGTCCCCATTAATCACATTAGAGCGGACCTTGTGTGAATTATTTAAATGATATTCAAATGAGGTCCCCATCAACCATGTTAACCAGATTTTTCACAAGTCCCCATATGGCATGGTCCAGATATTACTTCATCAATTCTGATATTTAAAGTCGTGTATAAGCTTACAAAGCCATAGTTGTTATACCTGATTTTTTTCATAGCTGTATAACCTTTAGAAAGGGTGGTCCCCACGAGGGATGAAAAAAATGTTGGTCCCCACAAACCACAAAAACCAGTATGTGTGTGTGTGTGTGTGTGTGTGTGTGTGTGTGTGTGTGTGTGTGTGTGTGTGTGTGTGTGTGTGTGTGTGTGTGTGTGTGTGTGTGTGTGTGTGTGTGTGTGTGTGTGCGCGCGTGCGCGCGCGTGCGTGCGCGCGCGTGCGCGCGCGTGCGAAGAAGCATGAGAGACAAAAGCCCCTTTCCCACTTGACAACACAACACTCAGTAAGAGCTGGCTTTTGTCTTTAGTGAGAAAGGTTACCGTCGACATTCATTCCCGGGAGAAATGACATACACAGGTATTGATGGATTAGCAGTAAATGGAAACATGACACCCAGGTAGACATGCAAATTATTGCCACTTTACATCCAGTGTGACAACAACGCTATGATGTGACACGCGTTGACGTTCCGTGCGTTGGCATGATGTAAATGGACAGGAACAACACGCAACGAGAGAGTAAAACATCTTCCTCCATGCTTTTTTCTCCTGAAAACACGACACCTGGGAGGACAAGCAAATGTGTCCTTTTTTCCAGCGCATTCATGACATGGCACAAGAACAATCAATTAGAGCTCTTTGCTTATTTACAAGTCGTATATGCAGTATAGGTTGTATTAGCATCCATTCTCACCACTGTTCTAGTGACTGCATTGGATTTAGATGTCACCACTGACACGTTGGAAAGTCTCCAATCGTCTGTCTACACTAGACTATTCTCATCTGCTGGCGATGGGAATTGGGAAAGGAGTTAATCGTCTATTTGTGTAGATCAGATTCTAAAAATGTCTTCTACATCCTGACAGTTTTCTGAAAAAGCTTTGTTTCTATGCCAGTCCTTCGATTTTTCAAAAATAGCAGACCTACAAGCTCGTAGCGCGCCACTCGGTGGCGCGCTATGAGCTTGTAGATCTGCTATTTCTCAATAGCTAAAGCATAACATAATGCTAACAGCAAAAGGGGTTCCCGCCCAGAATGGCTTAAAAACAAAAATATGCATTTGGTGGAAACACTGTAGAATGAAAATACATCGCCTGGATGCAACTGGGATGTATCCTCAGTGATGTATCCCAAGGTCATCTGGGTTTAGGGTCTCGCGAACATCATACCCCTCACTCGGGTGACCCAGCCGGGGTTGATCAAGTCCCGACTTACGTCCCAGTAGCTACCCTCGATCAGACCCACTAGGGAAAGACCAGGGCCACACAATCCGTTGGCACCACTACGGCACTACTATGCTGTAAAGCAGGGGTTCTCAACGTTTTTGGCCGGGGACCCCCGGAAATGCTTTGGCAATGTCTCAGGACCCCCGCACCGCCCCCTCCCGACCCCCAATATAAATTGACTGCTACAATAACCTTAATAATAGAGACAATACACCATAAATAAATACTGAAACCAGATTAAATCATTAGGGAAGGTGTATGCATGCACTATGTGTACCATGTAAACTCTTCATTTCCATTTTCCAGCCATTCAGTTGCAAAAAAAAGAAGACAAACATTTTTTTTTTTATAATTTGGGGACCCCCAAAAATAATTTATGCCAGTCCTTCGATTTTTCAAAAATAGCAGACCTACAAGCTCGTAGCGCGCCACTCGGTGGCGCGCTATGAGCTTGTAGATCTGCTATTTCTCAATAGCTAAAGCATAACATAATGCTAACAGCAAAAGGGGTTCCCGCCCAGAATGGCTTAAAAACAAAAATATGCATTTGGTGGAAACACTGTAGAATGAAAATACATCGCCTGGATGCAACTGGGATGTATCCTCAGTGATGTATCCCAAGGTCATCTGGGTTTAGGGTCTCGCGAACATCATACCCCTCACTCGGGTGACCCAGCCGGGGTTGATCAAGTCCCGACTTACGTCCCAGTAGCTACCCTCGATCAGACCCACTAGGGAAAGACCAGGGCCACACAATCCGTTGGCACCACTACGGCACTACTATGCTGTAAAGCAGGGGTTCTCAACGTTTTTGGCCGGGGACCCCCGGAAATGCTTTGGCAATGTCTCAGGACCCCCGCACCGCCCCCTCCCGACCCCCAATATAAATTGACTGCTACAATAACCTTAATAATAGAGACAATACACCATAAATAAATACTGAAACCAGATTAAATCATTAGGGAAGGTGTATGCATGCACTATGTGTACCATGTAAACTCTTCATTTCCATTTTCCAGCCATTCAGTTGCAAAAAAAAGAAGACAAACATTTTTTTTTTTATAATTTGGGGACCCCCAAAAATAATTTGGCGACCCCCCCCCCCCCCCCCCCCCCGAGGGGTCGCGACCCACAGGTTGAGAACCCCTGCTGTAAAGTAGTATGTAAGTGAAGGCATTTTTTTCTTTATGTCTCTGTAAAGCACTTGCTATACAAATAACGTTTCATTATTATTATTATTATTATGAATTGTGTCTACGTGCGTGGGACAAAGCATGTGGCTCAACCTGGCATGCTAGACCCCCCAACCTTCCCTTCAACACATTTCGGGTTGAGCGCCTTTTTATTTGCATTGTGCAAGCTTGGCTTAATCGCGGGCCTGAACGCTCCACTCGCCACATTTGATTAGCCCAAGCTAACATTAAGTGGACTGCCATTATTAATATGCCGCCTGAGAGGAACAAAGAATGCACGCACACAAGCGTGTGTGTGTGTGTGTGTGTGTGTGTCAGCGATTTGCCTCGCACCCCACGGGGTGCGCACATGCAGACGCATGCATGCACATCGACCCAAGAACACTGTGCCTCCTCCCACTTCTGCTGCTTCCCAACGTCTGTAAAGCCTGATTTATACCGGGTGGCGTTTTGTTTCTCGCACCGAAAATAGACGATCTACAAGCTCACAGCGTCAGAAATGCATTGTGTGCAGTGCCTGACACTGGGGTGCAACTAAGTGTACATCAGGCATAGGAGCCTCTACTTATAATTACCACTGTAGTTCTTTGCTTCCTTTGGCCTTTATGTTGCTCAATGGCCGGCCCACCAGTTCTACAAATTACAATTTAGGCATTTAGCTGACACTCTTATCTGGTGTGACTTATAGAGCGTCGCAGTCCCGCCCCCTACCAGGGCCCAGGAAATGATTCTCCGTTCATTTTCCTCATAGACATTTCAGAAAGTATTTATTTAAAGACGTTTACGCCGCGGACAAAGCCAACTCTTGTCGTGACAAATCATGACAACAAACACAATTTTTCGGGCCAAACAAAGAATTATAAAGGCAGGTTACAACCCTTTTTTTGTTGTTTTTCTTCCATGTAATTATTTGTTTGGTCCAAAATATTGTGTGTGTTGTCATGATTTGTCACGACGCTTAAAAGGTCTTTAAATAAATACTTTTTTAAATGTCTATGGGAAAAATGCATTGTGATTCATTTCCTGGGCCTGGCGTCGTCATGACTGCGGTAGTGCAAGAAGTACTTAAAGTGCAAGATCAGAGAAAATGGTATGAACCCAAGTTAACAAACGACAAGTAAATGGTCAAGTTATCAGTGTAAAGAAAACAATGAAGCGCTAGAAAGTAACTACGATACCAGGTAATCTGTCTAAAAAAATAATCTAAATCTAAATAACATCAAGAAAAGTTCTCTCCCCTTGTCTCTTGTCTTTATTATGCAGACCAGCACAATTCGAGTAAGGCTGGACGGACATACGGTAGTAACTTGAAAGAGGGACGGGGGTGGCATTGTTTACTTGCTTACTCAACCGTTTAGGGATACAAAGAATCTAAGAGAAGACATGTTGTGGAGAGATACATGTGTTTTTGACAGCCTGTCCGGTCCACTGGAGCCTCATGGACTCCCCTCACAGCCAGAGAAATCATGTTGCGGCTGATATGACGAGAAGGGTGTCATTGTTTTCGTTGAGGATTAGCCCAGCGACGGGGCTGCCCGGCTGTCCTCTTGTCTGCCTGGCTTGTCTTTTCGCTCGGTTGGTGTTCGTCCAATATTGACGCCCGCGCGCGGCTAATAACCGGAATCAGCTTTAATCCATTTTGGGCGGGAACCCCTTTTGGTGTTTTAAAGCATTATGTTATACTTTAGCTATTGAAAAATAGCAGATCTACAAGCTCATAGCGTGCCACCGAGTGCCGCACTATGAACTTGTAGGTCTGCTATTTTTGAAAAATCGTGAAAATGTGGCGCAAATCTTTGAATATATATTATTACTGAGTGAACATTTTAACTCAAATATTTGCTTCTCTTCTGGGGAGGTCCCTGGAACAACATATTTTCAGATGTGGGGGCGGAGGCATATTACATATAATTGTTGGGGTCCTTGACATGAAATATTGAGCACCACTGATCCAGAAACATAATGTTTTTCAGAAAACTGTCAGGATTTTGAAAACATATTTTTTTAAATTTCGACGTCAGGCCTAAATGGGTTAATCTGTCCAGTAACATGCCGTCGCTGACTGACAGCTGCATGGTCGCGCGCAACAAAAACAAACGCGCGCGCAAGCATATGTCACACGCGACGCGCATGCCACTACACACACACACACACGAGCACGGTTTCACATAAATACATGTATAGGTGGTGCACAAACAAACACACAATGTGTACATTTAGTCTAGTCTGCATAACTCTGCATACTGCAGCATCTGTCTGGCAGTCTCACACTGTGGACTTTCTTTCAGTGTCACTGAGGCATATGTTAAAGGCATTATGTTCGTGTGTGTGTGTGTGTGTGTGTGTGTGTGTGTGTGTGTGTGTGTGTGTGTGTGTGTGTGCGTGTGCGTGTGCGTGTGCGGTGGCGGTGTAGGATGCACGCCTATACTACTTGTGCCCATGGAATGCTGGGTGACATGACATTCTTGTTGTATCGCGACATATTCCTTGATTTTGTGGATGTAACTTTGCTGCACCTGAACTATTTATGTCCTTGTATGCAATTTCCTCTGTGTGTACATAAACAAATTGTTAAAATGTGTGTATGTATTATGTTTTTTGTTCTTGTCACTCTGGATTAAGAGCGTCTGCTAAATGCCTAAATTGTATGTGTGTGTCTCTCTCTCTCTCTCTCTCTCTCTCTCTCTCTCTCTCTGTGTCACACTTCGGTGCCACAGGCAACGGATGAGGATGCTCCACCTAATAACGTCTTAACCTACACCATCACGTCAGTATCAGCCTTCCCTGAGTACTTCAGCATCACTGTGGTAGAAGGCTACGCAGGTATATGCCCACACACGCACGCACGCACGCACGCACGCACGCACGCACGCACGCACGCACGCACGCACGCACGCACGCACGCACGCACGCACACTCTGGGTGGCTTGGACACAGGCAAACTAACGGTCTTTTCAGATGAGCAGCGATTAACGTGCCTAGTGATTCATTTTCAAAGAGACCTGCGCTTTTCTTTCTGGAAACACTACCCTTCCTCTCTGCCTGACCTACTTGTTGTTAACTAGTTGTACGAACGTTTGTTTTCTATTGTTGTATTGTTTATTGGATCTTGTTTAGTCGATACACTTAATTGTTTTAGCTCATGCTCATTTGATTTAGCTATTTTGTCTCATCCGGTTAAGGAAATAGGTAGCTGATATATTGCACTTTTACCTTAGCGCTAGGTATACTCTTGGTTGCTTGTTTTTGCAGAAAATGCACTAAAGACTTCTGGTGATTAGTAGTTTTTGTTCCCTACCTATGTTGAATACACTTATTGTAAGTCGCTTTGGATAAAAGCGTCTGCTAAATGACTGTAATGTAATGTAATGTAATGTAATGTGCGCGTAGAGAAGTCGAGGGGCGACAATGCAAGCGTATTTACGTGGGCACTGGGCGCGGTCCCGTGAAATTGTCGTGCGTGTGCTCGTTTCGTGCACACGCCCGCGACTGACCAGACCTGGATTCTGTTTAGCCTATTCTTACGCTTGCATCGTCTCGCTCCTCATGAGCAGACCTGGAGCAGACCTGTCGTTGATCCATAGTCTCGCTCCTCATGAGCAGACCTGGAGCTGACCTGTCGTTGATCCATAGTCTCGCTCCTCATGAGCAGACCTGGAGCAGACCTGTCGTTGATCCATAGTCTCGCTCCTCATGAGCAGACCTGGAGCAGACCTGTCGTTGATCCATAGTCTCGCTCCTCATGAGCAGACCTGGAGCAGACCTGTCGTTGATCCATAGTCTCGCTCCTCATGAGCAGACCTGGAGCAGACCTGTCGTTGATCCATAGTCTCGCTCCTCATGAGCAGACCTGGAGCAGACCTGTCGTTGATCCATAGTCTCGCTCCTCATGAGCAGACCTGGAGCAGACCTGTCGTTGGTCCATAGTCTCGCTCCTCATGAGCAGACCTGGAGCAGACCTGTCGTTGATCCATAGTCTCGCTCCTCATGAGCAGACCTGGAGCAGACCTGTCGTTGATCCATAGTCTCGCTCCTCATGAGCAGACCTGGAGCAGACCTGTCGTTGGTCCATAGTCTCGCTCCTCATGAGCAGACCTGGAGCAGACCTGTCGTTGATCCATAGTCTCGCTCCTCATGAGCAGACCTGGAGCTGACCTGTCGTTGATCCATAGTCTCGCTCCTCATGAGCAGACCTGGAGCTGACCTGTCGTTGGTCCATAGTCTCGCTCCTCATGAGCAGACCTGGAGCAGACCTGTCGTTGGTCCATAGTCTCGCTCCTCATGAGCAGACCTGGAGCTGACCTGTCGTTGATCCATAGTCTCGCTCCTCATGAGCAGACCTGGAGCTGACCTGTCGTTGATCCATAGTCTCGCTCCTCATGAGCAGACCTGGAGCTGACCTGTCGTTGATCCATAGTCTCGCTCCTCATGAGCAGACCTGGAGCAGACCTGTCGTTGATCCAGGCGACAACGATGCCCGTCTGGTTTTATTGTGTCTTGTTTTCAACATTGGCTCTTGCAGTGCTACTTGTGATCCAATGTTACCAGAGCCTGAATCTCTCTCTCGATTCAATTTCAAAATTGGCATGATAAAATAATATGTTCGACATTGCCAAAGCATACATACAACAAAACAAATGTCAACATTGTGCACACACAGACAACAACAAACATCCCAACAATAATGAACAACAAGCAATACAGTAACAATGAAAATAAATTAACAAACAGAAACATAATAGCAACGTAATGACCCTGTTCAGCCAGATATACCTGGCTCTCTGTCCACTGGCTGTCCCTCAGTTGACGAAACTCCAACTCTCTCTCTCTCTCTCTCTCTCTCTCTCTCTCCCCCCCCAGTGATCAGTGCAAACAGCCCCATGGACTATGAACGCGTTCCAGAGGGGATGGTCTACTTGACGGTCATGGCCAAAGACGGAGGAACGCCACCCCTGAACAGTACTGTCCCCGTCACCGTGGAGCTCTTTGTAAGTACAACACAACCCCGATGGAAGCTATAGAACGATACAACACACACATTGTGATTGATTATAGTGAAAATATAGAAAGACTACCCCGTGGGAAGCCTTCATATCTATCTCCATCCTTCTTTGTAGATAGAGAGTAAATGATATGACCGTACAGAGACTCCCAACACAATGCTGAGATGCTGAGAGGCAGAATCCAAGTTCTCTCTCTCTCTCTCTTTCTCTCTCTCTCTCTCTCGCTCTCTCTCTCTCTCTCTCTCTCTCTATTTTCTGTCGTCCGCAGTGTTGTGACTCACACCACAGGGGTTTATCAGTAGCTGGAAGCATCACACACACGCACACGCACACGCACACGCCCGCACACACACTACCCTACCCTTCAGTAGAAAGAGGCACCAGTGATGATTGTGTTAACATTTCTCAATAGCTCTCACAGCAGGGGTTCCTCTGCACACATAACCCACGCAACAAGAGCTTATGGTGGGCTTGGAACACAAGACTAGAGCATATCTGATCCCTGTAACCGAAACCTTTCCATAACCCTTTTTCTGGTACCGAAATAAGGACTTTGTTCACTTCACGTCCATGTTAAAAAAAAGGTATATCCCATCAATTATTTTAAGCCTAGAATCAAGCCATCCAGGATCCTGGTGAATCATGACCATAAAACCTATCATTTAATATTTAATTATATGATGCATACTATATTTAACTCTTGTATTGCTAAGTACAAATATATTCGTACTATGGCAGGTTAATAAAGTGTTGGGGCATGTGGAGTTTGCTTTCGAGTTGCAAGTCCACATTTGAGTGAGGAGTCTGCTATAAACACAACACGAGATATATAGCTAGATAGCTATAAACACAGCACGAGATCACAACACTGGTATCAGTATTCGGTATCGGTGTCGGCTAACACAGACATTGTGGTTTCGGGATCCGAATCGGATCGGGACATCGCTAGTGACAATAGCAGATCTATGCGTCATATTGCAATGTGTTGTGAGCTTGTTTTTTATTTATTTTTGCTTACTTTCCTCTGGTAAAAGAAAATGTGGTGGATGTTGTGACGGCCAGAGTCACAATTGACTCTTAATTGACTAAGAGATTCTTTATCTTTTATTGAGTCCTTTGTTCGTTTTCCTTGACACCACCTGGCTACACAAAAAAGGAGAGGCTAAGTTCCTCTCTGGTAGGTACACGCCTGCCTGGCACCCCAAATAAGCTACTGAGGAAACCGTTACAATGTGCAATCATTATTGCTGGTCATGGCATGGTAGCATCATGTACAATATGATACAGGATAGTGGAGTGATTTGGAACCGGTGTCAGTATACATTGTGCCTATATAAGGCTGTCACTCTGTGAGACAATTGATATGCATCTCATACACTATCGAGAATCCAATACTTCTAGATCAATAATTTTCCATGGGAGGCCCCAGGAGAAATTGAGAAATTGTTTTGGGCCAGACACAAAACCCACAGGACGCGCCAGCGTAAGCGAACAGACACCATTCTAATTCCGCTCAATGTTAATGGAGATTCTCATACTTAGAAGGCTTTCTTACCTTTATTTGTAGTTGTTACGTCCCCACCAAAGAGTTCCAGGTGTTATTTTGTGCAAAAGTGCATTATTGGCTATTTCCCCTAGCATAAGCCCTCAATGGGGGTTGGGTTTTAGTGCTAATTCACTTTCCATATAAAGTGTGCCGCTTGGGATACTATTTACATTATGAAGAGAGGATATATACAAAGAAAATAGATTTTTGAGCGATGGAAATAAGCGAATTAGCACTAAAACCCAACGCCCCATTCAATTCAATTCTGGACACTCCGCTTGCATGCATGAATATCTTTAACAACAATGTGAACTAACTGACTGCAAACATACTTATGTTATGCATAACATGTTCTCATCTCTACTCTACTACTATTGGTCTGGTATGGTCCCTCTAGTTACCAATATTTTAACTTGCGCTCTTATTCAAAAAACTTATATTTGATATTTATATTTGTTATATTTGAAAATGTTTGAAACCTTTTGAAAATGTTCGCACATGCCCAAAATAGGGACGCCAGTGTCGAACGCCGGTTCAATGCCAGTTGAAAGTGGTTAAAATCACATCAGCTGAATAATTGCCAATATACCCATTCTGTCTAAGTATGGCTGACGTATCGGTCAGACCGAGATATGGGTCGGGCCCTACTTTGGCATCCGCACGCTGACGCCAAAGTCAACCTTTTGAGTTCTATGTTGAGGTTAATTGAAACCAATGCAGGCATGTCCTCAGAACCGGGCTTGAGCCTCTTAAGGCCCGAGTGCCTGCGCCCGCCTAGCGAGTGCCCATGTAGAGTGGTGCCTTGGATCAGTGCCGTCTGAGTTGCATAGTGTGGGAATCAGTTCCATAATCTAGTTCCAAATTGTACAGTTTCCGCAATCGACATGTTCCACAATTATTATTAACATTATTAACAGTTTGACGGCATAAAACGCTTTACCCGCTATTTAATCAAATATTCTATGCTGCCGAGATTGTTTTATTACCTTTAGAGCATACGCTGAAGTATTTGCACCTTTCAACCTTGAAAAAAATGGTTCGATGGTTTGTTATGATCAGAAACACCAGCGGCCATGACAATGTGGAACGAAACCACAGTGCAGAGCAAGTTGTAGTCCAAACAAACCAATTTCCCAGAAGCCCTAGCAGCCCAGATGATGACTTGATTTCCGCTTTCGTCATCATAACGTGACGGCCTCGTCACCAGGTCCCGGATAAATCCGCTGTTTCTTTTTAATTATTTTAAAACGGCGAATTAAACGCATTAAACAAATGTCGGGTATAGCGTTTTACGTACGGTGGAACCCTGGATTAAACAATTAGCGGTCGTCAAACTGTTAACAACATATATACATTACCAAGCACCACAATATGACGAGTATGGGATGCCCACAAAATCTCATCAATCTCATCTAGCAGGCACACCTTAGCCCAGATCTATACTTGTAGTGTCGCACACCAAAAATAGCAGGTCTACAACCTCAGACGAGCTATTTTTGATACGCATATTTCCCACCAAAAACAGCTTGTAGATCTGCTATGTCCGGTGTGCGAAAATAGCTTATAATAAGTCCTAATACTGTAGGTCAAAACAGTGTTCCTTTCCAAGTGGATCAAATGAAGCTGTTGCTTGATGTTTGAATCTCCATCCAGGATGAAAATGACAACCCACCCAAGTTCAGCGAGCAGTCCTACATTGTCAAAATCCCGGAGAACATCAATGCAGGTGGGTTGGTTGATTACTTATTGATGTCAGCGTTCTAGAGAAGAGAGTTGTGCAACCAGCCAACCAACAGCAGTTAAAGGACCACTTCACCACTTTTCAACCTATCTTCATATAATAGGTCCTCACTAATAATCATGAAAAAATGGCACGATTTTTTTCTACTCAGTCTGTGTCTCATAGGACGGCTGTGGGCAGTTTAGAAACCGTCTTCCAGTGACATCATCATTAGGAAGATTTTTTTACAAAAAAATAATGATTTTCATTATCGTGAGAACGCTGGCTTCCATTTTCGCATTGCAACTTTTCAGGACTAGAAAGCCTGCAGTTTCTATTAGCTTGTATTCCCCATCGATGATGTCACTGGAAGACGGTTTCTAAACTGCCCCACAGCCCTCCTATGAGACACAGACCGAGTAGAAAAACATTGCACCATTTTTTCATGATTATTAGTGAGGACCTATTATATGAAGATGGTGAAGTGGTCCTTTAACATACAAAGCTGCAGTCTTTCCTATGATGACCCTCTCCTGTGCAACACCGCCTGACTGTCGAGAGTCGGCATTATATTTGCATGTTCCATTATACCTCTGCGTCCCTTGGGGCAGTTTTCCCTATGTCATTTCCCTGGCCTCCTCCGCCGTGTCTTTGTTTTGCCTTGGTATACTATTTTATGTGTTTGTGAGAGAGTGGAGTAAATTGACTCTTCAGGGGCGCAACATTGTCAGTCGCTTTTATTCATTCTCATGCGTGCATTCAGAAGACTCTCTTATTCCCAGACAATAGATACATTTCCAATGGCTTTGGGGTAAATTAGATACTTGACCACCACCGCCGCCACCACCCCATCCCCATTCCCCTCCGTCTTTTTCTGAGCCGTGGCAGACGCTTGGCTATATTCTCTGTGAGTCCAGACTGATTTTGAGAGAGTGTTTGCTGAGTATAGTGGGATAGTTGAGGGTGAGGTTTAAAGGACTATATGGCTTAAAGGAGAATTCCATGCTAGAAGGCTTTCTTACCTTTCTTTGTAGTCGTTACGTCCCCACCAAAGAGGTCCAGGTGTTTTTTTGTGCAAAAACTCCTTATTGGCTATTTCCCCTACCATAAGCCCTCAATGAATTGCATTGAATTGAATGGGGCTATGGGGTGTTGTGCTAATTCGCTTATTTCCATCGAAATAAGTAGTAAAGTGTGCCGCATGGGATATTATTTACATTATGAAGAGAGGATATATACAACAAAAATAATAATTTTGAGCGATGGAAATAAGCAAATTAGCACAACACCCCATAGTCCCATTCAATTCCCATTCAATGCAATTCATTGAGGGCTTATGGTAGGGGAAATAGCCAATAAGGAGCTTTTGCACAAAATAACACCTGGACCTCTTTGGTGGGGACTTAACAACTACAAAGAAAGGTAAGAAAGCCTTTTAGTATGGAATTCTCCTTTAATCACTGAGGGACATCTGGGTTTGGGCTTCAGAGGGGAAGGTGCTCAGGGGCAGTGGTTGAAAAAGCACCAATAACGCAATGTAGAACTACTCCGTTACAAGTCTGGTAATCAAAATGTACTAAAATAACAATGAAACTGGGATACCAATTTTATCCAATCAGGATAGAGAACGCAGTCAGGATACAGATCGAACAAATGGAATTGTAAGTGAAGGCACAGAGAAATGAGCAGACAAAATAGGAACTGGAACACTATAAAGATTAAGCTCATAAATAGCTACGCACTCCTGATTAGCTGAAATGTTGTCACCTATACCTGAAAATGTATTAGGGAGACCTCTGACAAACACTCTATAGCAGGGGTGCATAAAAGGGAGATTGAGATCTACTAGTAGACCACATGACATGCCCCTAAAACATTATAATATATACATATCATTTAAATAAATAATAATAATTTGGCATCTGACTTGAATTAAGGTAACTTGATTGATTGACATCAGAAATGGCCTGTTAAGCCTGGGCCATGGCTCAGCGGTCCAGGCACCTTGGCTGGTAATCCAGTCTGGCAGTGTGCCGCGGGTTCGACTCCCGATCCCGACGGCCTTTACTGCATGTCTTCCCCCCATCCCTCTCCCCATTTCC
Organism: Electrona antarctica; assembly: GCF_951216825.1. Classification (NCBI taxonomy): domain Eukaryota; kingdom Metazoa; phylum Chordata; class Actinopteri; order Myctophiformes; family Myctophidae; genus Electrona; species Electrona antarctica. Next base: position 5,195,344 of record NC_136791.1, on the reverse strand, counting down.
TGTCAGCCTACTGTCTGTCCCTCCATAAAGAAAATATATAAAATAAAGACGAAAGCCAAAAAAAAAAAACCATTTAAAAACCCACAATGGAATACTTTGTCTTCAAGAGTGTTTGAGCACAAACATTCAGTAGTATTACAAAGTTATATATACAAAAGAAAACCCTACCAATTTAATTCCCCATTCCAAGTGTGTTTGTCATATTATAATGTAACGCCAGCGCTGCTATTCCAAAGGCCCCTCAGGTACATTTTTAAACTATTTTCAGCAATGGGATAATAATTGTTTTGGTGGGCAATCTTGTTGAGCTGGTCATTTTGAAAGTAGCTGTCTGTCTGTCTGTCTGTCTGTCTGTCTGTCTGTCTGTCTGTCTGTCTGTCTGTCTGTCTGTCTGTCTTTCCTCCTTAACCCTATACCAACAAACTGTAAACCCGCTCCACCACTGTGTTTTGTTGTCTCTCTGCCTCTCTTGATTGATCGATCGAATACTTCATTAGTAAACAGCGCGAGGTACGGTCATGGGGACTTGTTTCCATCGATTGACTTTCTTGATCACTTTTGATGACATCTTTTGTCTTTTGTTTGTTGTCAAGAATACAGCCCAAATAGGTAACCTCGTCTTTGCTTACTATATTACTATATCGTCAATTAACTCTCTGTCTCTCTCTCTCTCTCTCTCTCTCTCTCTCTCTCGCTCTCTCTCTCTCTCTCTCGCTCGCTCGCTCGCTCGCTCGCTCGCTCGCTCGCTCACTCTCTCGCTCCATCCATCCATCTTTGTTTTGTGCTTTTATTCCTTGGCACCGCCAACCTTTCGGTGTGGACTCCTGTCCTGTCTGGTGTCATCCCTCCCTGCCTCCCTTCCTGTGTGGACTCCTGTCCTGTCTGGTGTCCTCCCTCCCTGCCTCCCTTCGGTGTGGACTCCTGTCCTGTCTGGTGTCCTCCCTCCCTGCCTCCCTTCGGTGTGGACTCCTGTCCTGTGTGGTGTCCTCCCTCCCTGCCTCCCTTCGGTGTGGACTCCTGTCCTGTGTCGTGTCCTCCCTCCCTGCCTCCCTTCGGTGTGGACTCCTGTCCTGTGTCGTGTCCTCCCTCCCTGCCTCCCTTCGGTGTGGACTCCTGTCCTGTGTGGTGTCCTCCCTCCCTGCCTCCCTTCGGTGTGGACTCCTGTCCTGTGTGGTGTCCTCCCTCCCTGCCTCCATCCCTCCCTGCCTCCCTTCGGTGTGGACTCCTGTCCTGTGTGGTGTCCTCCCTCCCTGCCTCCATCCCTCCCTGCCTCCCTTCGGTGTGGACTCCTGTCCTGTCTGGTGTCCTCCCTCCATCCCTCCCTGCCTCCCTTCGGTGTGGACTCCTGTCCTGTGTCGTGTCATCCCTCCCTGCCTCCCTTTCGCTGTGGACTCCTGTCCTGTCTGGTGTCATCCCTCCATCCCTCCCTGCCTCCCTTCGGTGTGGACTCCTGTCCTGTGTCGTGTCCTCCCTCCCTGCCTCCCTTCGGTGTGGACTCCTGTCCTGTGTCGTGTCCTCCCTCCCTGCCTCCCTTCGGTGTGGACTCCTGTCCTGTGTGGTGTCCTCCCTCCCTGCCTCCCTTCGGTGTGGACTCCTGTCCTGTGTGGTGTCCTCCCTCCCTGCCTCCATCCCTCCCTGCCTCCCTTCGGTGTGGACTCCTGTCCTGTGTGGTGTCCTCCCTCCCTGCCTCCCTTCGGTGTGGACTCCTGTCCTGTGTCGTGTCATCCCTCCCTTCGTCCCTTCGTCCCACAGGGGCCACCGTGCTGTTTGTGAATGCCACTGATTTGGACGCCTCGCGGGAGTTTGGCCAGGTCTCCCTCATCTACTCCCTGGAGGGCTCCTCCCAGTTCCGTCTCAACACACGCTCAGGTGTGTGTGTGTGTGTGTGTGTGTGTGTGTGTGTGTGTGTGTGTGTGTGTGTGTGTGTGTGTGTGTGTGTGTGTGTGTGTGTGTGTGTGTGTGTGTGTGTGTGTGTGTGTGTGTGTGTGTGTGTGTGTGTGTGTGTGTGTGTGTGTGTGTGTGTGTGCATAAACACGCATGAGTCTGTGTGCAGGTAGTGCACAGTTGTTGACAAAGAAACTGTAGCAATATCCCTGTGCTAGCCTGTGTGTGCGTGCGTTGTGCGTGTGTGTGTATTCATTCTACTATGTGTGCGTGTTTGTGTGTATTCATTCTACTATGTGTGTGTGTGTGTGTATTCATTCTACTATGTGTGTGTGTGTGTGTGTGTATTCATTCTACTGTGTGTGTGTGTATTCATTCTACTATGTGTGTGTGTTTAGGGGAGATCACGACCACAGCTCTCCTGGACAGGGAACAGAAGGCAGAGTACATCCTGATAGTCCGAGCGGTGGACGGTGGGGTGGGACCGCTACAGAAGACTGGAATCTGCACGGTAACAAAACCCATCCTCAACACTGCTTTCCTCACCTCACTATTTATTCCATGTGTATCTAAGCCAGGGGTGGGCAACGCTGACGATGGAGAGGGGCCACTGTAGTTCCACACTCACTCCAGAGGGGCCACATATTGCATATTACCGTCGTAGCAAAAATAGCCGATCTACAAGCTCAAAACGCTTCGCGCTGCGATGCGTTTTTGAAACCAATAGTATATCAGTATTCCGATATTAACCTGTGCGCCACATTAAGTGAAGGTGGGGGCCGCATGTGGCCCCCTGGCCGGGCCGCCAGTTGCACATGCTGGATCTATGTATGTAATGCAGCTTCCGTGAGAAGTGAGTGATTCCTTTCATCACAATGATGACGTCTGATGATGACGTCAACAACGCCTGCTTACAGTTCACACCGCAACAGGGAATGTAGGCGTGCGTGGCCCTTGCACTTAAACGCTGCTGCCTTTTTAAACATAATATTATAGGGCTTTTAGATGATATTTTAACGCACTGGCTGTTATTATATGCCTTTCTCTTCTGGATAATTTCCTTGCGTATTTATACATAGGCCTACGTTACATAAACGCTGTTGCCTTTTTAAACGTATATACAGTATCGTATAGTGCTTGAATACTTTTTTAACAGTTTGCAAAGTTTGCTAAGAGGATGTTTAATCATTTCCATTGGGATCCAACTTCCATTCATACGATACGAGGAGATCATCCAGAAGAGAAAGGCATATAATAACAGCAGTGCGTTAAAATGCCATCTAAAAGCCCTATAATATATGTTTAAAAAGGCAGCAGCGTTTATGTAATGTGTATAAATATAATCATCGTCTGTCAGAGCTGTGATTGGAGCCGCTGCACCGCTAAAAAATTAAAACAACACAGACCTGTTGGGACGTCATACAAACAGCCGTGCACTCTTTTAAAAAAATCACACCCGTGTGAATTGAGTGGTGCAACTCCGTGTGGGGGTCCCCGGGGGGACCGCGGAAGTTCTTGACCCACAGGAACGCGGCCAGGGTGCCGGACCGCTTCCAGCGAGCCGCCCCGAGTCTGAAACGGTCGAGAAATGACAGTTACCATGCGGGGGTCCCTGTGGGGTCCCTGGGGGTCCCCGGGGGGTCCCTGGAACATCCAGACCACCAGGAACGTGCCCAGGGGGCTGACCCGGTTCCGGCGAGCCGCCCGCGTCCGAAACGGTCGAGAAATGACAGTTACCATGTGGGGGTCCCCGGGGGTCCCTGGAACATCCAGACCCCCAGAAATGCGGCCAGGGGGCCGGGCCGGTCACAACAAAGTGTGAATTTGTCCTGCTGCTGCATGGCCGTCTGTCGGTTTGGTATACCAGGGGTGTATATTTATACTCCTCCCAAGTCCTTGATGAGGAGAATGACGGCTTCATGTTCCTCCCTCACTCGCTCTGTTGTTCCTCTGTGTAGGTGAACATCACCGTCCTGGACGTCAACGACAACGCCCCCGTGTGGAAGGACGAGCCCTACCACGCCAACGTGGTGGAGAGGAGCCCCATCGACACGGACGTCATCTCTGTGAGTTCTCCACAGCCGCGCCATTATCCCATTTAGGCCTGACCTCGAAATTTAAAAAAAATCTTCTAAATCCTCCAGTTTTCTGAAATAAACATTTTGAATTCCGGACTTTTACTTGTAACGAAGTAGTTCTACATTGAAGTATTGATACTTTTACTTAGGTAAAAAAAATTAGTCACCAATGTGCTGACCTTGCCTGGAAAAACCTCCACTCCTCACTGTGTGGAAAAAGAACAGACTTTGACTGACTCATCCATCTGGGTGCCACGCGTCGCACACAGTACAAATCCTCAGGCTTAATTCATCCAGTTGTAACTCTGGAGAGAGTGACTGCTGTCACTCTCAGAGTTAACCCATTTTGGGCGGGAACCCCTTTTGGTGTTAGCATTATGTTATGCTTTAGCTATTGAAAAATAGCAGATCTACAAGCTCATAGCGCGCCACCGAGTGGCGCGCTACGAGCTTGTAGGTCTGCTATTTTTGAAAAATCAAAGAACGACTGACATAGAAACATAGCTTTTACAGAAAACTGTCAGGATTAAGAAGACATTTTTTGAATCTGATCTCAGGTCAAAATGAGTTAAATGAACACTCTGCGTTTCACAGCGTAGGTGTTTGAGCCAATAGGCTGAGGAGATGAAAGTCTGCCTCCCCCAGAACATCAGGTTAATTTTTCCATCAGTGGCTCGGGTGATTTTTGAGCGAGTAACGTTTTGACTGTATCCTCTCAAGCGGAACCGCTCGGCTGTTTGAAACTTACTTTTTAAATATGAACAGGGGCCTCTACGTTTCAGAGCAGCACGCGTGGCTTCCTCACAATTTGAAGAAAAAGGCACCTTACCTACAGTAGGCCTATATATGATTTTCTTTGTAACCCATTTAGGCCTGACGTCAAAAAAAAAAAAAAAGTATTTTAAATTCTGACAGTTTTCTGAAATGTTTCTGTATCAGTGGCGCTCAATATTTCATATCAAGGACCCCAACAATTATATGTAATTGGCCACCGACCCCCATCTGAAAGTATGTTGTTCCAGTGACCCCCCCGTAAGCAAAGATTTGAGTTAAAAACTCAAAAAAATAATCTATTCAAAGCTTTGCACCACATTTTCACGATTTTTCAAAAATAGCCACTCGGTGGCGCGCTATATGAGCTTGTAGATCTGCTATTTTTCAATAGCTAAAGTATAACATAATGCTTAGTTAAAACACCAAAAGGGGTTCCCGTCCAGAAAGGGTTAATCATTTTCCATAGCATCACCGAGACCCTATACGGCCAGGATATTAACCGAACCTATGCCATTCGTGCTTGCAAACCTCCTTTGCCAAAACGATAAATCTCGGGTTTGTTTAAAATGGCATTTAATCCAGAATTATTAGTATTTTATTTACCGTTGTTAGCATCCATCGTTAGCTTCCGGTGGCTCCCATGGTGTGTAGTCATCGGATATCCAAATTCTCCTCGTGCACACGGCGCGCGCACGCGATCTAAAGCATTTCAGGGCTCGGATTGAGATAAAGGACAGAGCTTAATTCTTTCTCTGCGAGGTACGAATATATTCGTACCCCCAAGCCATGGGACGTTATCAGCCATGTACCACTCGTATACTCTGTGTATATACAGTAGTGGTTGAGCCCCAATGCAGCTTTTATAACATTGATCCGGTTGCTATGCAACGCCTCAGTCACCACCAGCTATGGGACGTTACAACCTCGGTTCAAAGCAGGATTTTCAAACCTCCATAAGTCGGAATCTAGGAGAGCTGTCCTTGGTGATCTTCAGCCATCCAAAGTTCAGATGTCATTTGTGACTTTGTAACGCATCGCTCTCGACATGTAAACGTTTCTGGCGACAGGCAAACAGTGTGCGCTAATGCTAATGATAGCCAATGGTTGCAGTGAGTGTGTGAATGGGGCTACAGCGCTAATGCTAATGATAGCCAATGGTTGCAGTGAGTGTGTGAATGGGGCTACAGCGCTAATGCTAATGATAGCCAATGGTTGCAGTGAGTGTGTGAATGGGGCTACAGCGCTAATGCTAATGATAGCCAATGGTTGCAGTGAGTGTGTGAATGGGGCTACAGCGCTAATGCTAATGATAGCCAATGGTTGCAGTGAGTGTGTGAATGGGGCTACAGAGGGGAGGAAAATTATTCTCTTAAAGTGGATGCAGGCGGTGGCACAGCTTAACTACAATTATGCTACGAGCTAGCAGCAAAAAAGAAAGAGTTAATAAAACATGAATTCGAGGTCGCGCTATGCATAATAATAGTTCGAGCGGCAGATCATGGCCGTGAGCGAGCCTGGCTGGCGCGACAACGGAGGGTTATCGCTTCCGGGTCGGCCAGGATGAGGGCTCTTATTATTTGCTTATGTCGCACATTTCTCTGATACTAGAGCCTCACGTTACCGCCTATGGTAACGGGAGGGAATGTGTTAACAGCACAACACGAGACAGCTCAATGACATCAGCGTACAGTCACACCACTGTAGGTCATCCCAATGTAAACAGCGTACAGTTATAACAAACTCCTCTCATTTCCCTGCTGGGCGTCGTTGGCAGCGTGTTGTTGTTAATTAAGCCCTGATTGTCCATTAATTAAAGAGGCGCCGGTGAGTGTAATTAACCCATTTTGGGCGGGAACCCCTTTTGGTGTTAGCATTGTGTTATGCTTTAGCTATTGAAAAATAGCAGACCTACAAGCTCGTAGCGCGCCACTCGGTGGAAAAATCGAAGAACGACTGACATAGAAACATAGCTTTTTCAGAAAACTGTCAGGATGTAGAAGACATTTTTAGAATCTGATCTCAGGTCAGAATGGGTTAAGGGAGTACCGATTGCTAATTAAAATGTAGCCCGTAGTCATATGCATAGCAAATGACTCGACTGCTTTAGCTGAGGAAGAACCAGGAACTTTATCTGGCTGAAGTAAACAGAGAGCAGTGGAGAGATGAAAGGGAGCTGGTATTTGTAGTGCTAAAAACGAAGTGGTTCTTCACTCGAGGTTCATTTATTAAAGGTGCATCCATTGAATTTAATAGCGACCGTACACAGCAACATATGGAGTGTTACACTTTAGAATCACGAGTGTTCATTGAACTCAGAGAGAGTACACATTGTAACCAAATGGACCCTTAAGGCAGGGAGGGGCGTGTCCCAAACTTTTTTCAAAGGGAGCCAAATAGAGAAAATATGAAAACACCCAACTCCTACCTACCATAATGTAGTTTTCCGACCATATTAACCCATTTTTGGCGGGAACCCCTTTTGGTGTTTTAAACATGTTATAATTTAGCTATTGAAAAATAGCAGATCTACAAGCTCATAGCGCTCATAGTGCACCGAGTGGCGCGCTATTTATTAATTTCGACGTCAGGCCTAAATGGGTTGAAGTCACATATATACAAATCATTGTGTTTCAACAATTTTATTTCATCAATATCAAAATATCGATAGTCTTTTTGTCAGGTGTGCTGTGAACAAAACACAATGAACTCAGGCCTATAGCCTATAGCCCGGATCTCACATTTGAGGTCCTGGGCTGACGCACATGACGCACATGACGTCATGTGCGTCCGGCCTGCACCTCCATGAAAGGGCTGCAGTTCCACTTTTCGCCAGTAGGTAGTGGCAGCTTCAACGTTGGATAGCCTTACTGGGGGCACAGACAGACAGACAGACAGACAGACAGACAGACAGACAGACAGACAGACAGACAGACAGACAGACAGTGTGCATTGAACCGTTAAAAAAATGGTTCATCTGTATACCCTCTTGTAGCTAGAAACAGACACATACTTTAACTTTTGAGTTCAATTGACACTCCGGACTTCACTGTGTGTGCGTCTGTGCACTGTGTGCCAGCCATGGTTCCCCTTGCCCCCCCCCTCCCCTCCCCTCCCCCTCCTGACCATTTTCCAATATCACGGACCACCCGGCCTTACACTCCCATAATTGGGCCTGTGTATACAGTGGACCTGGTCGGCCGGCGTTTCCATGACGACCAGGGACCACCTGAAGAGCCCTCATGGAGATTCGATGTCCAGTGAGCCGGTGAATTTGGTGGCCAGTGCGCGGATCAGGCACACGCACACGTACACACACACACACACACACACACAAACGCACACGTACACACGCACACACACAGTCACACACACAGATACACACAAACGCACACGTACACACGCACACGTACACGTACACGTACACGTACACGTACACACACACACACACACACACACACACACACACACACACACACACACACACACACACACACACACACACACACACACACACAGTCACACACACACAGACACACACAAACGCACACGTACACACGCACACGTACACGTACACGTACACGTACACGTACACACACACACACACACACACACACACACACACACACACACACACACACACACACACACACACACACACAGTCACACACACACACACACACACACACAGTCACACACACACACAGTCTCTCTCCTCGCTTTACTATAGTGTACTCCATCGCACTCAAGCCTACGTTGGCGATTTGCATTCGCTAGCCTGTCCCCCCCCCCCCCCCTCTGCCACACACGGAAAACCTCCTCTAATATCTCATTCAACAACAATATTCTCGGTCCGTTTGTGGTTTATACTCTAGACAAGGCCGCAGTTCAATAGACGAGAGAGAGGCTAATGTGTTTGCTCGCTCTTTTAATGTTCTCTCCACGGGGCACAGATTGATTAGCCGTGCCCTGGCCGTGGCCGGCCGTGAATACGTAACCCCCCGCCCTCATCTTATATCCTCTACCTTGGCCTGTGCGCCGTTTGCTAATCAATGGACCAGTGAGATGTCTGTCTACCATGTCCCCTTAATAATTAAAGACCCGCAAAACCTTTGTTCCTCTAATGACCAATTAACCAGTTTCCAGCGTTTTCTTCGTCAGCGCGTTGAATAATTGATCTGCTCTTTAAAACACCAGACAGTGTTTTTCTGTCCGTGGGCTCCCCGGCCTCGCACATTAATCACCGCTCAGCGTCAGAACGGAGACGGTATCATTTGTCATTCATCTGACTGATGTGAGAGAGGACGGTGGGAGGGGGGCGGTGGGAGGGGGAGGGGGATGGTGGGAGGGGGACGATGGGAGGGGGGGGTTGGGAGGGGGACGGTGGTAGGGGGGAGGGGGACGGTGGGAGGGGGACGATGGGAGGGGGACGATGGGAGGGGGGCGATGGGAGGGGGAGGGGGACGGGGGTTTGGGGGACGGTGGGAGGGGGGAGGGGGGCGGTGGGAGGGGGGCGGTGGGATGGGGACGATGGGAGGGGGACGGTGGGAGGGGGACGGTGGGAGGGGGGCGGTGGGAGGGGGGAGGGGGGCGGTGGGAGGGGGACGATGGGAGGGGGACGGTGGGCGGGGGGCGGTGGGAGGGGGACGGTGGGAGGGGGGAGGGGGACGGTGGGAGGGGGGCGGTGGGAGGGGGGCGGTGGGAGGGGGGAGGGGGACGGTGGGAGGGGGGAGGGGGACGATGGGAGGGGGGCGGTGGGAGGGGGGCGGTGGGAGGGGGGAGGGGGACGATGGGAGGGGGACGGTGGGAGGGGGGCGGTGGGAGGGGGACGATGGGAGGGGGGAGGTGGGAGGGGACGATGGGAGGGGGGCGGTGGGAGGTGGGCGGGGGGAGGGGGACGATGGGAGGGGGGCGGTGGGAGGGGGACGGTGGGAGGGGGGCGGTGGGCGGGGGACGCTGGGAGGGGGACGGTGGGAGGGGGACGATGGGAGGGGGGCGGTGGGGGAGCTGTGAAGACTGCTGAGAGAGACTGTACGTTACATTCACTCACATATGGTCTCTCCATTGATTTTACATTATCGTCGCTGTTGGGTGGAAACCGTGAATGTCCAAAACCGTTCTTCTTTGTTATTACTGTATTTAACCCATTTAATTTGGGCCAGGGTCCAGAGCCCGGGCAGAGGCGTTTTGAGGCGGTTCTGGACAACCGTGGGTCCGACCGTCTCAACACCGGGCACTGCACTCCCTGTGAATTTGAAGTCGTCGTGGCGTACGGTTCTCGAGTTACGTGGATTACAGACATACACAGACTTGATGTAAATGCACCAAGTAGATAGATAGATACACATAGATATACACATACACACACACACTTAGATATACACACACACACACACACACACACACACACACACACACACACACACACACACACACACACACACACACACACACACACACACACACACACACACACACACACACACTCTTAGATAATACACATACACACACACACTCTTATGTAAATTAGAATGCACAAGCATTCATTCATATCCTCGCTGACAATAGTATTATAGCAATAGATGTATATAATAATTCATTCATCTATTCAGTGTATTTCGGTCTTGCCCCTCGAATCAGCGAGACATGCATGGGGATGACATTGTGTGTGTGTGTGCGTGCGTGCGTGCGTGCGTGCGTGCGTGCGTGCGTGCGTGCGTGCGTGCGTGCGTGCGTGCGTGCGTGCGTGCGTGCGTGTGCGTGTTATTGGGCAAAAGCCCTCTGTGTCATGATTATAGTGACCTTTTGTGTGCTATGTTGACGCCGAAGGACTGGTGTGGACCTGCAGACCGTTTCAACTCGTTAAAAATGTTGGCACCGAAAACAAGGCTTCTTCCACCTCTGGTGGAGGAAGCCTTGAGCCCTGTGAGGCTTGGGTGAGCCCTGTGAGGGACACCCAAGCGAGGCGTCGGTCGAGCGGAGTCCCTCAGGGCTCTGCGCTTTTAACCCATTTGACCTGAGATCAGATTCTAAAAATGTCTTCTACATCGTTCTTCGATTTTTCAAAAATAGCAGACCTACAAGCTCGTAGCGCGCCTCTCGGTGGCGCGCTATGAGCTTGTAGATCTGCTATTGTTCAATAGCTCAAGCATAACATAATGCTAACATCAAAAGGGGTTCCCGCCCAGAATGGGTTGATTTGGTTAAAGGACCAGGCTTTTTGGTGTTTTGTCCTTTTGTTTTGACGTTTTTGTTTGTTTTTTCAGTAGAAACATGACGGCCGATATCCACATAGAAGTCACATCTTTATTTGTATATGACGTTTGCTCCACAGGAGTCTAAAGGCCAGACCAATGCAACTAGTCCAGTGGAGTGCCACTGTACCAGTGACCAATGCAACTAGTCGCAACTCCAGTGGAGTACCAGTGACCAATGCAACTAGTCTTAACTCCAGTGTGGAGTGCCACTGACCAATGCAACTAGTCTTAACTCCAGTGTGGAGTGCCACTGACCAATGCAACTAGTCTTAACTCCAGTGTGGAGTGCCACTGACCAATGCAACTAGTCTTAACTCCAGTGTGGAGTGCCAGTGACCAATGCAACTAGTCTTAACTCCAGTGTGGAGTGCCAGTGACCAATGCAACTAGTCTTAACTCCAGTGTGGAGTGCCAGTGACCAATGCAACTAGTCTTAACTCCAGTGTGGAGTGCCAGTGACCAATGCAACTAGTCTTAACTCCAGTGTGGAGTGCCAGTGACCAATGCAACTAGTCTTAACTCCAGTGTGGAGTGCCACTGACCAATGCAACTAGTCTTAACTCCAGTGTGGAGTGCCACTGACCAATGCAACTAGTCTTAACTCCAGTGTGGAGTGCCACTGACCAATGCAACTAGTCTTAACTCCAGTGTGGAGTGCCACTGACCAATGCAACTAGTCTTAACTCCAGTGTGGAGTGCCACTGACCAATGCAACTAGTCTTAACTCCAGTGTGGAGTGCCACTGACCAATGCAACTAGTCTTAACTCCAGTGTGGAGTGCCACTAACCAATGCAACTAGTCTTAACTCCAGTGTGGAGTGCCACTGACCAATGCAACTAGTCTTAACTCCAGTGTGGAGTGCCAGTGACCAATGCAACTAGTCTTAACTCCAGTGTGGAGTGCCAGTGACCAATGCAACTAGTCTTAACTCCAGTGTGGAGTGCCACTGACCAATGCAACTAGTCTTAACTCCAGTGTGGAGTGCCACTAACCAATGCAACTAGTCTTAACTCCAGTGTGGAGTGCCACTAACCAATGCAACTAGTCTTAACTCCAGTGTGGAGTGCCACTGACCAATGCAACTAGTCTTAACTCCAGTGTGGAGTGCCAGTGACCAATGCAACTAGTCTTAACTCCAGTGTGGAGTGCCAGTGACCAATGCAACTAGTCTTAACTCCAGTGTGGAGTGCCAGTGACCAATGCAACTAGTCTTAACTCCAGTGTAGAGTGCCAGTGACCAATGCAACTAGTCTTAACTCCAGTGTGGAGTGCCAGTGACCAATGCAACTAGTCTTAACTCCAGTGTGGAGTGCCAGTGACCAATGCAACTAGTCTTAACTCCAGTGTGGAGTGCCACTGACCAATGCAACTAGTCTTAACTCCAGTGTGGAGTGCCAGTGACCAATGCAACTAGTCTTAACTCCAGTGTGCCAGTGACCAATGCAACTCCTTGCAGCTGCCATTGGCGATGATGGCATTAAAGGTCCCTGCACACAGAGCGCGTTTTTCAGATTTTTAGCTGCGTTTCTCCATCGGTTTTCCGAAAAACGCGTCCAGTGTGCAACCACCTTAACAGTCTATTAGAGGGTTGGTCTGTCTGTGTGCCTGTCTGGGGCTATAATCTTGCAAACCGTTGGACGAATCAGCACATTTCTTGTGGCCAGCAGGCCACAGAATGCCTCCAAACATTATTTTTTTCACTTACTAGACCGGCCTACTTGAGAATGATGCAAGTTTGGAACAATGCAAGTTGGGAATGCATGCCATCCCCGGTTATTCAATACCTGTTGTACCAGCTGTATCCATTGTCAGAGTACCAGTCAGTCTGCCTGTGTCCCTTTTATGCCTAGCTATAATATGAAGAAGATCTCAGTATCTGTCTGTCCTGGTCCTTTTTATGCCCATTTATGGAGATCCCCGATATCATCAGTATAGGCCCATATGTGGGCGGTTCTCGACAACAGTCTATCCGACCAACTGCATGCCAGGCCAGACGTTTTAACACATTCTGGATGGGAACCCGTTTTGGTGTTTTAACTAAGCATTATGTTATACTTTAGCTATTGAAAAATAGCAGATCTACAAGCTCGTAGCGCGCCACCGAGTGGCGCGCTACGAGCTTGTAGGTCTGCTATTTTTGAAAAATCGTGAAAATGCGGCACAAATCTTTGAATATATATTATTTCAGTGCGAACATTTTTTGAATTTCGACGTCAGGCCTAAATGGGTTAACACAGGTGTCTTGCTCAGGGACACATAGACTGGGCACTCTGGGGGGCAAACCGTGGACCTTCAGATTCCCACATGGCCGGTCTAATCATTCAGCTGTGGTCAACTCCCCACTATTTGCGAACGCAGTGAGCATTTACTATGAGACCCAGCAGATCACGTCTGTGTGTGTGTCTGTCTGTGTGTGTGTCTGTGTGTCACGCTGTAACACCACCCGCCCACCACCAGAGGGCGCACCTGTATCACACACAAAAACACACACACACATGCACGCACACACACACACACGCACGCACGCACGCACACACACACACACACACACACAAAAAACTTAACTTAAAAAAAAACTTAACTTAAAAAAAAACTTAACTTAAAAAAAAAACTTAAAAAGGAAAAACGCACACACACAAAAAACTTAACTTAAAAAAAAACTTAACTTAAAAAAAAACTTAACTTAAAAAAAAAACTTAAAAAGGAAAAACGCACACACAAAAAACTTAACTTAAAAAAAAACTTAACTTAAAAAAAAACTTAACTTAAAAAAAAAACGTAAAAAGGAAAAACGCACACACACAAAAAACTTAACTTAAAAAAAAACTTAACTTAAAAAAAAAACTTAAAAAGGAAAAACGCACACACACACAAAACTTAACTTAAAAAAAAACTTAACTTAAAAAAAAACTTAACTTAAAAAAAAACTTAAAGAAAAAACTTTTTAAAAAAAAACCTAAAAAAGAAACACGCACGCACACATACACACACTAAAAAAATAACTTGAAAAAACATTTAATTTAAAAAAACTTAACTTAAAAAAAACCTTAAAAAGTACGTAATTTATTCTAATTGTTGTTATTGCAATTTACGAGCTGCGTTCGCTTCCCGCGTTTGCGCGTCTTACTTGTATTAGATACACAGTTTCACACTCCTCTGCAGAATAGGAAATGCACGTCGTGAATGCAGCAGGGAAAACCGAGAAAGCATCTGTCATTTTAGATTTTTGCGTTGCGAGACCAGCTCACAGCGCGCCACTTCGTGTCGTGCTGTAGAAACAGCCACCTGAGACCAGATTCTACAAAATGTATTCTAATCTTCTAAATCAAGACAGTTTTCTGAAAAACCTGAACAATGTTTCTATGTCAGTGGTTCTCAAACTATTTCATGTCAAGGACCCCAAAAATTATAATGTAATTGGCCGCCGACCCCCATCTGATATCTGGGCCGAAACGCGTTGGTCCTCCCTTTTGTGTAATGTTCTTTGCCATGCCTTGAAGCTTACAATAAAGGCTTTTTTCACTTCACTGGAACAGAGTGCCTTGGATCCTCTTCTTTATTTTCCCCATCTGATATTGTTGTTCCAGGGACCTCCCAGAAGCAAAGATATGAGTTAAAAATGTTCGCTCCATGCCTGGGCCGTGGCTCAGTAGTCCAGGCACCTTGGCTGGTAATCCAGTATGGCAGTGTGCCGCGAGTTCGACTCCCGATCCCGACGGCCTTTACTGCATGTCTTCCCCCATCTATCTCCCCATTTCCTGTCAGCCTACTGTCTGTCCCTCCATAAAAAAATAAAATAAAGGCGAAAGCCACAAAAAAAAACATTTAATTTTTTTTTAAATCTGAAAGAATATACATTCAAAGATTTGCACCACATTTTCACAATTTTTCAAAAAATAGCAGATCTACAAGTTCGTAATGCGGCACTCGTTGCCGCGCTATGAGCTTGTAGATCTGCTATTTTTCAACAGGTAAAGTAGAACACCGAAAGAGGTTCCCTCCCGTCCTGAATGGGTTAAAGTTTAGATCAGTGGTTCTCAGAGTGCGTTCCAGGGACCCTCAGGTTTCCTTGACGGGGTTATTATGGGAATCATTGAAATGAAATACATTTACTTTGAGAACCACCGGTTTCTATGCTCTCTGCTGGAACTGTTGCCCCCGCGACCCGACTCGGGATAAGCGGTTTAAGATGGATGGATGGTTTAAAGTACTCACATGTTTTCCTTAAGTAAAAGTATCAATTCAAAATTAAGTACTCAAAAAGTACTCATTGTGCAGAATGTCCCATTTCAAGTTGTCAAATGTATAAACAAATATTTTCAAAATAGCAGATCTACAAGCTCACAATGCGTTGCATGATTTGTAATAATCAAAATCTACAAAGTAACTAGTTCTGATGTTTAATTGTACTCTATGCAGCTATTTGGTCTTGTTGTTGTTACCAGTCTAAGTGCCCTTATTTTACTTTAATATACTGTATTTATATGTATGTACTGTATGTTTGTTTTTGTTTTTGTTTTTTTAAGTAATTGTATTGTCTGTATTATGTATTGTGTATTGTTCTGTTGTATTGTCTGTTTGTTTAAAAAAAGAAAAATGCAATAAATATATTGTTAAAAAAAAAAAAAGTAACTAGTTCTGTCAAATAAACGTAGTGGAGTAAAAGTACAATATTTGCCTCTAAAACGTCTAGTAAAAGTGAGGTATACTTTACTCCTGTAAAGTACCTCACAATTGTATATCACTTAAGTATATAGTACTTAAGTAATATACTTAGTTACTTTCCGCCACTGTGGTTTATATGGAAGGACACATTGGCATCAAAATGTACTTAAAGTACTAAAAGTACAAGTACTCATTGTGCAGAATGTCCCATTTCACGTTTTCAAATGTCTAAAACAATGTGTTTTCTAGATGTGATGTGAATGTGATGCTTGTCATCATATTGATGGACACATTCAACGCTCGTCATTGTGTCTTGTGGCCAAACCACCCTTTCTGGTTCAACGTTGAAGCCACCGAGCCTACTGGTCAGAGCTGGAACTGCAGGCGGGGCCCGTGCATTTAGCACGAGGAAACCTAAATTTGGGTTTAACATTAAGTGCTCGTTTGGGCTTGTTTGTCTGTAAAGACAGACCGATTAATCGGACCGATTAATTAATCGGTCTGATTGATTAACCCATTTTGGGCGGGAACCCCTTTTGGTGTTAGCATTATGTTATGCTTTAGCTATTGAAAAATAGCAGATCTACAAGCTCATAGCGCGCCACCGAGTGGCACGCTACGAGCTTGTAGATCTGCTATTTTTGAAAAATCGAAGAACGACTGACATAGAAACATAGCTTTTTCAGAAAACTGTCAGGATGTAGAAGACATTTTTATAATCTAATCTCAGGTCAAAATGGGTTAATTAATCGGCCTGATTGATTAATCAAACCGATGCCGAATAATCTAAAAGCAACTAGAATCGGCTGATAGCGATGCGTTTGAGCCGATCAATCTCCCATCACTACCATGTAATCCTTTCTAACTCTCTGCTTGCGGTTGGCCAGGTGCTGGCCGTGGACCCTGACGACGGGGACAACGGCACGGTGGTGTACAGCATCACGCCCAACCCGTACTACGCCATCAACAGCAGCACGGGACGCATACGCACGCGGGTCATCACCCTGGACAGAGAGAGCAAGGACTCCAGAGAGGCCCTGCTCATGAGGACCATCGTCATCTCTGCCGTCGACCGTGAGTTTTGTTGTGTGTGTGTGTGTGTGTGTGTGTGTGTGTGTGTGTGTGTGTGTGTGTGTGTGTGTGTGTGTGTGTGTGTGTGTGTGTGTGTGTGTGTACGCTCAAGTGTGTGCACACGCTCGCGTGTGTGACAAAGCGAGACAGAATGTGTGCACGTGTGCCTTTGCACACGCACGCACGAGCATCCATGTGTGTCTGTCCGTCTCTTTCCATTCGAGTGCTTTTTGACTGGAACAGCATGGCTACCAGCACATCTGTTAGCAAAGCCACAATTGCTTTATTTCATGCTTAGCAGGGGGCCTTCGATGCTCAACGATTAGCCTGCTATACCGCAAGCCTCATTCCTCATTTTCTTTCATGTTGAATGATGGAACTATGAAACTTTTTTATGGTGCCTAATAATAAACTTTTTGGGACCGTGTGACACATGTGTGTGTGTCTATCTGGCGCCCTCTGTAGGTGGCACGCCGCCACTGCGCGCCTCCGCAAGCACCACGGTGTATGTGAACCTGCTGGATCTCAATGACAACGACCCGGCCTTCCTCAACCTGCCCTTTGTGGCCGAGGTCCCAGAGGGCCTGCCCAGCGGCTCCTCTGTCTTCAAGGTGAGACACACCAGTGTTGATTTTGGACACAGCTAGATTTTGATTTTAGTTTTTAGTCATAGTCTCTTGAATAGTTTTCATTTTAGTTTTAGTCACATTTTAGTCACCCGGAATGTCTTAGTGTTAGTCTAGTTTTATATTAGTCGACTAAATATCATAAGATTTTAGTCGACTAAATCTACAGTTGATTTAGTCGACTAAAATGTAAGGAAACATGAGCAAAACAACGCGAGTACTTGTTCCACCCCGTATCTCTCTCTCCTTGCGTCCAGGGACTTGCACACATAGGGCAGTATTATGCGTGTCTTAAGTACCAGGTCTTATTACTTAACTTACGACCTGGAGGCGTGGTCAATGCTGTTTGGCCACTCAGAATAGCCAAATTGCATTGATCAAGGCAGCATTCAGTGGCAGCATTCAGTGTCCTGAACTTGAACGCAGCAATTTGTTTAGAAATCCATGTCGTACACACCGCATCTCCACTAGCTAAAGAGTGCTGGGGTTGCGCCCACGGAAATAGCCGATCTACAAGCTCTCGACATGTCGCAGCGTGACGCGTTGTGAGCTCGTAGATCTGCTATTTTTGTTCCAAATGCGCCCTCTTACGGGATTTCAGCCCCCTTTTTTTTCTTTTTTTTTATTCTTTATTTATCCAGGGAAGTAGCTGAACGCCCTGAACATAGAAACACACAGACAGACACACACACACACACACACACACACACACACACATTAAAACCTGCATGGGAGCTGACCAGTACAACCACAGTCTTATACTGTTGGCCACTAAGCAGCTCCAGGGGGAGCAGTTGGGGGTTCAGTGCCTTGCTCAAGGGCACTTCAGCGGTGTTGGGTGAGTGATGACAATCACTTCCCCACCCAGATTTTTCCTGCCCGTCCGGGGAATCGAACCGGCAACCTTTCGGCAACAAGGGCGCTCCTCTAACCCTTAGGCCACCGCTGCCACTGCCTCTCCTAACACTCTCTGCACGTCCCTGCTTTCATCCTTTGCACGCCAGGTCCAGGTGGAGGACCCCGACGAGGACAGGAACGGCATGGTGACCATGGCGCTGCAGGTGGGCATGCCCCGGCTGGACTTCCACCTGAACACGTCCACGGGCGTGCTCACCTCCACGGTGGCGCTGGACCGCGAGCAGATCAGCCTGTACCACCTGAGGATCGTAGCATACGACGCCGGGAAGTTCCCTCGCACCTCCACCTCCACACTCACCATCGTGGGTGAGAGAGCCGAGAGGGTTTTATACAATTTAAGCATTTCTTTCTTTCACCTTTATATTCACCTCCACCTCCACACTCACCATCGTGGGTGAGAGAGCTGAGAGGGTTTTATACAATTTACGCATCTCTTTCTTTCACCTTTATATTCACCTCCACCTCCACACTCACCATCGTGGGTGAGAGAGCTGAGAGGGTTTTATACAATTTACGCATCTCTTTCTTTCACCTTTATATTCACCTCCACCTCCACGCTCACCATCGTGGGTGAGAGAGCTGAGAGGGTTTTATACAATTTACGCATTTCTTTCTTTCACCTTTATATTCACCTCCACCTCCACACTCACCATCGTGGGTGAGAGAGCTGAGAGGGTTTTATACAATTTACGCATTTCTTTCTTTCACCTTTATATTCACCTCCACCTCCACACTCACCATCGTGGGTGAGAGAGCTGAGAGGGTTTTATACAATTTAAGCATTTCTTTCTTTCACCTTTATATTCACCTCCACCTCCACACTCACCATCGTGGGTGAGAGAGCTGAGAGGGTTTTATACAATTTACGCATTTCTTTCTTTCACCTTTATATTCACCTCCACCTCCACACTCACCATCGTGGGTGAGAGAGCTGAGAGGGTTTTATACAATTTACGCATTTCTTTCTTTCACCTTTATATTCACCTCCACCTCCACACTCACCATCGTGGGTGAGAGAGCTGAGAGGGTTTTATACAATTTACGCATTTCTTTCTTTCACCTTTATATTCACCTCCACCTCCACGCTCACCATCGTGGGTGAGAGAGCTGAGAGGGTTTTATACAATTTACGCATTTCTTTCTTTCACCTTTATATTCACCTCCACCTCCACACTCACCATCGTGGGTGAGAGAGCTGAGAGGGTTTTATACAATTTACGCATTTCTTTCTTTCACCTTTATATTCACCTCCACCTCCACACTCACCATCGTGGGTGAGAGCTGAGAGGGTTTTATACAATTTACGCATTTCTTTCTTTCACCTTTATATTCACCTCCACCTCCACACTCACCATCGTGGGTGAGAGCTGAGAGGGTTTTATACAATTTACGCATTTCTTTCTTTCACCTTTATATTCACCTCTACCTCCACACTCACCATCGTGGGTGAGAGAGCTGAGAGGGTTTTATACAATTTACGCATTTCTTTCTTTCACCTTTATATTCACCTCCACCTCCACACTCACCATCGTGGGTGAGAGAGCTGAGAGGGTTTTATACAATTTACGCATTTCTTTCTTTCACCTTTATATTCACCTCCACCTCCACACTCACCATCGTGGGTGAGAGAGCTGAGAGGGTTTTATACAATTTACGCATCTCTTTCTTTCACCTTTATATTTATTCGAGGGGAGTCAATTGAGATCTAGCTCTCTTTTACAATGACGCCCTGATTACACAGTAAACATGACATACAATTCAAACACAAATACATTACTAGGTAATAAACAATTCAGATTGAACAAGTATTCCTTAGACTTTTTAAAATCGATCAAGTGAAATCAAGTTCTTCAGTTTTAACTGATTGTAGACAGTTCCACATAGTGATGAAAGGCAGGCATTAATATCGGGAATTTCTAACACAAAGTAGTGTTGAGAACGGGTGTGATGATGGCCAACTTTAGGATGTAATAGGCTGCTCAGATAATTAGGCAATTTCTTGAGTAAGGCTTTATAGATAAAAACAGTGCAATGCTGCTCTCGTCGCATAGCCAATGATGGCCAACCAACTTAATCCAGAGCAATTTACAGTAAGCAAGAACAAAAAAAAACATGGTAATACATCAAATACATAAAAATAGTCATCCTGAATAATATCATATACGTAAGCTAAGAACCTAACAGTGGAATATCTATAATGAAACCATGCGTATATATACACTATAGAGTGCTATGTCTACATAAAATGCTATTTAAGTTACATAAATTGAGTTTATGCATACGCCTGTATTACCCTGTAAGGTCGTCAAGGCTAGTGCAAGTGCTACGTCAAAGTCAAAGTCATACGATTATTCACACACTTTACGGAAGTGAAATTTGTTCTCCGCATTTGACCCATCTCTTGGAGCGGTGAGTGCCAAGCAGGGAGGCATTAGGTCCCATTTTTACAGTCTTTGGTATGACCCGGCCGGGGATCGAACCCCCAACCTCCCACTTTCAGGGCAGACACTCTATCCACAAGGCCACTGTCTGGTTCAGACTACGGCGGAAGATTGGGAGTGAGTCTGCAGTTCTCATTCCATAGTTTTGGAGCCAGAAGGGAGAAGAGTTTCGGGAGAGAAAGCTCACAATAAAGAATTATATTAATGTCTTTCAAATGTGTCAAAGTAAAACATATTTAATATTATATATGAAAGATATTTTATTGTTTCAGGGTTAAAAATATCCTTTGTCTGTATATTTGTATGTTGTTTTTTGTTTAGTTTTTCAGTGTGGAATATTTCGCCCAGGTTAATTTAATTTAGCTGGCCATGGTTGGGCTCCAACTGTTTGACAGAACACAGTCAAGTCTTAATTTAATTAACTTAAGTGGGTGTACAAATGGAAACAAATGGACTCATTATATTAACACTGGGGATTTGACTGTGTTAAGAGTGACCTTTCTGAGACTGGGATTGAATGTTGAGTCATAGATTTATCTCCTACTGCTAATACTGGCCTGCCCTCTGCTTTTCTGACTAAGCAGTCTCAATAAAAGAAGAAAAAAAATGTATGAACTTCCCAAGAAAGGAAGATTGAGAATAAAAGATAATGAACGTTACTAAGAAAGCACCCTACTGGTTGAAAGCCTCTACGAGATAAGTGTGACATACTGCAATTTAAAGCACCACTTAAACACTTTTCACCTGAGATCAGATTCTAAAAATGTCTTCTACATCCTGACAGTTTTCTGAAAAAGCTATGTTTCTATGTCAGTCGTTCTTCGATTTTTCAAAAATAGCAGACCTACAAGCTCATAGCGCGCCACTCGGTGGCGCGCTATGAGCTTGTAGATCTGCTATTTTTCAATAGCTAAAGCATAACATAATGCTAACACCAAAAGGGGTTCCCGCCCAAAATGGGTTAATCACTTTTCAACCTATCTTCATATAATTGGTCCTCACTAATAATCATATAAAATAGCACAGGTTTTTTTCTACTCAGTCTGTGTTTCATGGGAGGGCTGTGGGCAGTTCAGAAGCCCGTCCACCAGTGACATCATCGATGGGGAAACCAAGCTAATAGACCAATTATTTGTTTACAAACAACACTTTTCCATTGTGTCTTATGAGAGGTGGTGTTCTTCTGCTGCCTTTATGCGCGTGCATGCTGTTTCTTATCAGTGTGACGTCGTCTGTTAAGGCGTCTATAGAAACTGCAGGCTTTCTATTCCTGAAACGTTGCAATGTGAACATTGAAGCCATTGACGTGATATGCACACGGCTGCCATCTTGCCAGCAAGGTGCTACCTATAGGTGCAACTTCCCATAGAGAGCCCCATTCATCCAAACAGAAAAGTCCTATCTGATTGTATTAAATAACGCCAAACTCGGCAACATTGTTGAAAAGCTTGAATTATCCATATCGGCAATGTGTTTGTTTAATAAAAATCCACTGTAGACATGTTATGAGCTACTCCCTTTCCTTTTTTGAGTGGTGTAACCACTCTACAGACTATGTGACTGTTACTATGTTTAGAGTACCAGTAGGGGCAAAAGTGGCGCTGTTGTGCCAGAAACAGAGAGAGAGAGATAGTGCTGCACTATTGCCTAGCTAATGAGAGAGAGAGAGAGAGAGAGCGAGGGGGGGGGGGAGAGGGGAGTTGCAGTAATTTTAACTGACTTGCAAATGAATGTACTTAAAATATACTACTTGAAATGCAGTAATTGACAGACAACAAAAAGCCAAATTGAGAGAAAAAACAACACATAGATCCAGATTGAATTACAACATGACGTCACTCACTCTAGTTTTCTTGTCTCATTGTATCTGTCTGTGTGTGCGCGTGCTTGCGTGCGTGCGTGTGTGTGTGTGTGTGTGCGTGTGTGTGTGTGCGCGTGTGTGTGTGCGTGCGGGACAGTCCTGGACGTGAACGATGCCATCCCCACCTTCTACCCGGCGCTGTACAACGTGTCGCTGCAGGAGAGCGTGCCCAGGGACCACGTGGTGGCGCGCCTCAACTGCTCCGACAACGACGCCGGCCTCAACGCAGAGCTCAGCTACTTCATCACAGGTCAGCGGTCATCAAGTAGTGGGGGATAAAGTACTCGGTTGTTTGACTTAAATTGATCCCTGCAGGCTAATAAGACAAATTTTGTACTGATGTCGATTAAAAAAAGGCTTCTAAATCCTAATAGTTTTCTGAAAATCCCATGTTTCTATGTCAGTTGTGCTCAACCTTTTTCATGTCAAGGACCCCCAGAATTATCTCTATTGGGCCACGGACCCCCATCTCAAAATATGTTGTACCAGGGACCCCCCCAGAAGCAAATATTTTAGTTAAAAATGTTCGCTCTGAAATATATATTCAAAGATTTGCACCACATTTTCACAAAATTTTCAAAAATAACAGAACTACAAGCTCGTAGCGCGCCACCGAGTGAGCTTGTAGATCTGCTATTTTTCAATAGCTAAAGTATAACGTAACGCTTAAAACACCAAAAGGGGTTCCCGCCCAAAATGGGTTAAAACATTATACTTTGCCTCTACAACTAAAATCACAAATAAAAACACCTTAAATATGTTGTTTCTTTCATAAATAAAGAATCTTTCACTCAATAGGAACTGCTCCTGTCGGTTTCAGTTCATTCAACATCCTCTTGTGTGTTGGCTAGTGAGATGCACCCATAGAGACATTTATACTTCAAAGCGCAACAGTATTGCACACAGAGAACAGCTGATATCCAAGCTCACATCGCATCGCGCATGCGACTGTTGTGAGTGTAGAGGTCTGCGTGCGCAACACCATCGCGGGACGAACTTGATGGGCTGCAGGTGCGCGTGCAGCCGTGCACAAACAGGCTCTGCTGCCGTTATCATGAGCGCACCTCCCGTTCTTATCACAGCGACTGGAGGTGTGGTTTTGAGGACAACTGCTTTGAATTACTATTATTGTTCACACACAACAGAAACCAATGGATTATATATTTCAAGAGTGAGAGATCACAATAAAAATCCTAATTATTCTTCCTCCACACTGGGAGAAAAACAGCATCTGAAAGTTTGATGGTTCATTTTTTACACGTGAGTGCAGCTAGAACTTTTCCATTGCATCTTATGAGAGGCAGGGTTCTTGTGCTGCCGGTATGCGCGCGCATGCTGTTTCTTATCAGTGTGATGTCGTCTGTTAAGAAAGATTCTCTATTTATGAAAGAAATAAAATATTTAATACAAAAAAATAAAAAAAAGTATCGATACTGCAATCTAAAAATACTATTACAAGGAAAAGTCCGAAATGTACTTTAAATGTACTTAAAGTGCCAAAAGTCATTATGCAGCATGTCTCATTTCAAGTTTTCAAATGTATGAAAAAAATCTTTTGAAAATAGCAGATGTAGATCAGCTATTTTCAAATGGTCGAAATGTATTGGGCTGAAGGGGGTTAATGTTAGCCTGGGTTCCAGGTTAATGTTAGCCTGGGTTCCAGGTTAATGTTAGCCTGGGTTCCAGGTTAATGTTAGCCTGGGTTCCAGGTTAATGTTAGCCTGGCTTCTAGGTTAATGTTAGCCTGGGTTCCAGGTTAATGTTAGCCTGGGTTAATGTTAGCCTGGGTTCCAGGTTAATGTTAGCCTGGGTTCCAGGTTAATGTTAGCCTGGGTTCCAGGTTAATGTTAGCCTGGGTTCCAGGTTAATGTTAGCCTGGGTTAATGTTAGCCTGGGTTCCAGGTTAATGTTAGCCTGGGTTCCAGGTTAATGTTAGCCTGGGTTCCAGGTTAATGTTAGCCTGGGTTCCAGGTTAATGTTAGCCTGGGTTCCAGGTTAATGTTAGCCTGGGTTCCAGGTTAATGTTAGCCTGGGTTCCAGGTTAATGTTAGCCTGGGTTCCAGGTTAATGTTAGCCTGGGTTAATGTTAGCCTGGGTTCCAGGTTAATGTTAGCCTGGGTTAATGTTAGCCTGGGTTCCAGGTTAATGTTAGCCTGGGTTAATGTTAGCCTGGGTTCCAGGTTAATGTTAGCCTGGGTTAATGTTAGCCTGGGTTCCAGGTTAATGTTAGCCTGGGTTCCAGGTTAATGTTAGCCTGGGTTAATGTTAGCCTGGGTTCCAGGTTAATGTTAGCCTGGGTTAATGTTAGCCTGGGTTCCAGGTTAATGTTAGCCTGGGTTAATGTTAGCCTGGGTTCCAGGTTAATGTTAGCCTGGGTTAATGTTAGTCTGGGTTCCAGGTTAATGTCAGCCTGGGTTCCAGGTTAATGTTATCCTGGGTTCCAGGTTAATGTTAGCCTGGGTTCCAGGTTAATGTTAGCCTGGGTTCCAGGTTAATGTTATCCTGGGTTCCAGGTTAATGTTAGACTGGGTTCCAGGTTAATGTTAGACTGGGTTCCAGGTTAATGTTAGCCTGGGTTCCAGGTTAATGTTAGCCTGGGTTCCAGGTTAATGTTAGTCTGGGTTCCAGGTTAATGTCAGCCTGGGTTCCAGGTTAATGTTAGCCTGGGTTCCAGGTTAATGTTAGCCTGGGTTCCAGGTTAATGTCAGCCTGGGTTCCAGGTTAATGTTAGCCTGGGTTCCAGGTTAATGTTAGCCTGGGTTAATGTTAGCCTGGGTTCCAGGTTAATGTTAGCCTGGGTTCCAGGTTAATGTTAGCCTGGGTTCCAGGTTAATGTTAGCCTGGGTTAATGTTAGCCTGGGTTAATGTTAGCCTGGGTTCCAGGTTAATGTTAGCCTGGGTTAATGTTAGCCTGGGTTCCAGGTTAATGTTAGCCTGGGTTCCAGGTTAATGTTAGCCTGGGTTAATGTTAGCCTGGGTTCCAGGTTAATGTTAGCCTGGGTTCCAGGTTAATGTTAGCCTGGGTTCCAGGTTAATGTTATCCTGGGTTCCAGGTTAATGTTAGCCTGGGTTCCAGGTTAATGTTAGCCTGGGTTCCAGGTTAATGTTATCCTGGGTTCCAGGGGCCCGTTCCATGAAACTTGGATTAGAGATTAAGCCGGGATTTAACAGATATCCTGGCTTAATATATCCTGGATCAGCGATTAACCGGTTTCATGAAAGCTGGTTAATCTTGCCAGATTAATTTAACCAGTTAACCTGGATATGTTGAGGCTTGATTCGGTTTCATGAAAGTGATGCTACATTAGTTACCATGGAAACTAATGCTTTGGACTTAGCCTGCTCCGGACCAGGCTAACAGCCAGGTTTAACCTAATCATGATGTCTTTACTGTTCATTAAGCACAAACCAATGATGTTTTCCACACTTATTCAATTATTATAGGTTTATGTTGCCTTATTTTTATCGGTCTGCATTAAAGGACTAATTTAAGCACTATATAAAATCAAAAAAACAAAATATATAGGCTGCACAACATCATGACAGCTTGTGAGCTTGTAGATCAGCTGCTTTTGGTGAATGTTCCCCAGAATAGGTTTGCTGTCGTGCAAGTGCACGGTTAAAAATAATTATTATATTATATTATATTATATTATATTATATTATATTATATTATATTATATTATATTATATTATATTATATTATATTATATTATATTATATTATATTATATTATATTATATTATATATATATATATATTTTTTTTTTGTAAAAGTGAAAACCACTAAATATTACCATTATTCATTGTTTTACAACATATTACCATTGTAACGTTTCACCCACTATTGAACCCATGACCCACAGTTCACCAGTCTGGCCCCTGTCTGGACAACAACCCCCTTCCCCAAAGGTAGCTCCCTCAGAGGAGGGAGTTATGGCCAAATATCACAATGCGACAATATCATTATGCTTACAATATTAAGAATTCTGTTTTAAGTTAATAGTAGTGGTAAAATGTAAACTATATTTTTGGGGTAGTTAATCATTCAGTCTATCCACTGTTGAGAGTATGTTCTCTCTTTAATTACAGCAGCAGTATTTATTTTAGAAGCTTAAGTCCTTGTATCAGTAAGTCTTGAATAGATTAGTAATGATACTGAGATATACAGAAGGGGGCAGTAATGCAACTATTAATGATGCAAACTGCCATGAAGAAGAAGGATCAGTAAATCTGTGTTCCACCGAATGGGTCTAGAAACAAAAAGCCAGGCTCTGCATTCAGCCAGGCTTTATGATCCTGGCTCGATAAATCCGCCCATTCTAAGCCTCGCTTGGCTTTAGTGGAACAGAATAAACCAGGCTGTAAAAACCAGGATTTAAAAAGCCTGGTTTTGGCCTAAATCCTGGATTAGTTAATCCAAGTTTCGTGGAACAGGCCCCAGGTTAATGTTAGCCTGGGTTCCAGGTTAATGTTAGCCTGGGTTCCAGGTTAATGTTAGCCTGGGTTCCAGGTTAATGTTAGCCTGGGTTCCAGGTTAATGTCAGCCTGGGTTCCAGGTTAATGTTAGCATGGGTTCCAGGTTAATGTCAGCCTGGGTTCCAGGTTAATGTTAGCCTGGGTTCCAGGTTAATGTCAGCCTGGGTTCCAGGTTAATGTTAGCCTGGGTTCCAGGTTAATGTTAGCCTGGGTTCCAGGTTAATGTTAGCCTGGGTTCCAGGTTAATGTTAGCCTGGGTTCTAGGTTAATGTCAGCCTGGGTTCCAGGTTAATGTTAGCCTGGGTTCCAGGTTAATGTTATCCTGGGTTCCAGGTTAATGTTAGCCTGGGTTCCAGGTTAATGTCAGCCTGGGTTCCAGGTTAATGTCAGCCTGGGTTCCAGGTTAATGTCAGCCTGGGTTCCAGGTTAATGTCAGCCTGGGTTCCAGGTTAATGTTAGCCTGGGTTCCAGGTTAATGTTATCCTGGGTTCCAGGTTAATGTCAGCCTGGGTTCCAGGTTAATGTTTGCCTGGGTTCTAGGTTAATGTTAGTCTGGGTTCCAGGTTAATGTTAGCCTGGGTTCCAGGTTAATGTTAGCCTGGGTTCCAGGTTAATGTTATCCTGGGTTCCAGGTTAATGTCAGCCTGGGTTCCAGGTTAATGTTAGCCTGGGTTCCAGGTTAATGTTAGTCTGGGTTCCAGGTTAATGTTAGCCTGGGTTCCAGGTTAATGTCAGCCTGGGTTCCAGGTTAATGTCAGCCTGGGTTCCAGGTTAATGTTAGCCTGGGTTCCAGGTTAATGTCAGCCTGGGTTCCAGGTTAATGTCAGCCTGGGTTCCAGGTTAATGTCAGCCTGGGTTCCAGGTTAATGTTAGCCTGGGTTCCAGGTTAATGTTAGCCTGGGTTCCAGGTTAATGTTATCCTGGGTTCCAGGTTAATGTCAGCCTGGGTTCCAGGTTAATGTCAGCCTGGGTTCCAGGTTAATGTCAGCCTGGGTTCCAGGTTAATGTCAGCCTGGGTTCCAGGTTAATGTCAGCCTGGGTTCCAGGTTAATGTCAGCCTGGGTTCCAGGTTAATGTCAGCCTGGGTTCCAGGTTAATGTCAGCCTGGGTTCCAGGTTAATGTCAGCCTGGGTTCCAGGTTAATGTTAGCCTGGGTTCCAGGTTAATGTTAGCCTGGGTTCCAGGTTAATGTTAGCCTGGGTTCCAGGTTAATGTTATCCTGGGTTCCAGGTTAATGTCAGCCTGGGGCCTGTTCCACGAAACTTGGATTAACTAATCCAGGATTTAGGACAAAACCAGGCTTTTTAAATCCTGGTCTTTACAGCCTGGTTTATTCCGTTCCACTAAAGCCAAGCGAGGCTTAGAATGAGCGGATTTAGCGAGCCAGGATCATAAAGCCTGGCTGAATAGATAGCCTGGCTTTTTGTCTCTAGACCCATTCGGTGGAACACAGATTTACTGATCCTTCTTCTTCATGGAGTATTATGGCAGTTTGCATCCTTAATAGTTGCATTACTGCCCCCTTCTGTATATCTCAGTATCTTTACTAATCTATTCAAGACTTACTGATACAAGGACTTAAGCTTCTAAAATAAATACTGCTGCTGTAATTAAAGAGAGAACATACTCTCAATAGTGGATAGACTGAATGATTAACTACAAAAATATAGTTTACATTTTACCACTACTATTAACTTAAAACAGAATTCTTAATATTGTAAGCATAATGATATTGTCGCATTGTGATAGTTGGCCATAACTCCCTCCTCTGAGGGAGCTACCTTTGGGGAAGGGGGTTGTTGTCCAGACAGGGGCCAGACTGGTGAACTGTGGGTCATGGGTTCAATAGTGGGTGAAACGTTACAATGGTAATATGTTGTAAAACAATGAGTAATGGTAATATTTAGTGGTTTTCACTTTTACAAAAAATAATAATAATAATATAATATAATAATTCTTCTTAACCGTGCACTTGCACGACAGCAAACCTATTCTGGGGAACATTCACCAAAAGCAGCTGATCTACAAGCTCACAAGCTGTCATGATGTTGTGCAGCCTATATATTTTGGTTCTTTAATGCAGACCGATAAAAATAAGGCAACATAAACCCATAATAATTGAATAAGTGTGGAAAACATCATTGGTTTGTGATCAGATTGACTGCTTAATGAACAGTAAAGACATCAGGATTAGGTTAAACCTGGCTGTTAGCCTGGTCCGGAGCAGGCTAAGTCCAAAGCATTAGTTTCCATGGTAACTAATGTAGTATCACTTTCATGAAACCGAATCAAGCCTCAACATATCCAGGTTAACTGATTAAATTAATCTGGCAAGATTAACCAGCTTTCATGAAACCGGTTAATCGCTGATCCAGGATATATTAAGCCAGGATATCTGTTAAATCCCGGCTTAATCTCTAATCCAAGTTTCGTGGAACGGGCCCCTGGGTTCCAGGTTAATGTTAGCCTGGGTTCCAGGTTAATGTTAGCCTGGGTTCCAGGTTAATGTTAGCCTGGGTTCCAGGTTAATGTCAGCCTGGGTTCCAGGTTAATGTTAGCCTGGGTTCCAGGTTAATGTTAGCCTGGGTTCCAGGTTAATGTTAGTCTGGGTTCCAGGTTAATGTTAGCCTGGGTTCCAGGTTAATGTTAGCCTGGGTTCCAGGTTAATGTTAGCCTGGGTTCCAGGTTAATGTTAGCCTGGGTTCCAGGTTAATGTTAGCCTGGGTTCCAGGTTAATGTTAGTCTGGGTTCCAGGTTAATGTTAGCCTGGGTTCCAGGTTAATGTTAGCCTGGGTTCCAGGTTAATGTTAGCCTGGGTTCCAGGTTAATGTTAGCCTGGGTTCCAGGTTAATGTTAGCCTGGGTTCCAGGTTAATGTTAGCCTGGGTTCCAGGTTAATGTTAGCCTGGGTTCCAGGTTAATGTTAGCCTGGGTTCCAGGTTAATGTTAGCCTGGGTTCCAGGTTAATGTCAGCCTGGGTTCCAGGTTAATGTTAGCCTGGGTTAATGTTAGCCTGGGTTCCAGGTTAATGTCAGCCTGGGTTCCAGGTTAATGTCAGCCTGGGTTCCAGGTTAATGTCAGCCTGGGTTCCAGGTTAATGTCAGCCTGGGTTCCAGGTTAATGTTAGCCTGGGTTCCAGGTTAATGTTAGCCTGGGTTCCAGGTTAATGTTAGCCTGGGTTCCAGGTTAATGTTAGCCTGGGTTCCAGGTTAATGTTAGCCTGGGTTCCAGGTTAATGTTAGCCTGGGTTCCAGGTTAATGTTAGCCTGGGTTCCAGGTTAATGTTAGCCTGGGTTCCAGGTTAATGTTAGCCTGGGTTCCAGGTTAATGTTAGCCTGGGTTCCAGGTTAATGTTAGCCTGGGTTCCAGGTTAATGTTAGCCTGGGTTCCAGGTTAATGTTAGCCTGGGTTCCAGGTTAATGTTAGCCTGGGTTCCAGGTTAATGTTAGCCTGGGTTCCAGGTTAATGTTAGCCTGGGTTCCAGGTTAATGTTAGCCTGGGTTCCAGGTTAATGTTAGCCTGGGTTCCAGGTTAATGTTAGCCTGGGTTCCAGGTTAATGTTAGCCTGGGTTCCAGGTTAATGTTAGCCTGGGTTCCAGGTTAATGTTAGCCTGGGTTCCAGGTTAATGTCAGCCTGGGTTCCAGGTTAATGTCAGCCTGGGTTCCAGGTTAATGTCAGCCTGGGTTCCAGGTTAATGTCAGCCTGGGTTCCAGGTTAATGTTAGCCTGGGTTCCAGGTTAATGTTAGCCTGGGTTCCAGAAGTGAACATTTCAGATCCGGGGAAGGCAGCAAATCAGGCTGGCCTGGAACCCAGGCTAGGTTAATGTATGTTTTGTAATAATAACCCAAATCCACAATGTACGTAACTAGTAACTAAAGTTGTCAAATAATTGTAGTGGAGTAAAAGTACAACATTTTCCTCTGAGATGTAGTGGAGTAGAAGTAACAGTATTGGAATTAAGTATCAAAATTGTAATTGTATACTTTTACTTTCCAATTTCCACCACTGCAGGTCTGTGCGTGCGTGCGTGCGTGCGTGCGTGCGTGCGTGCGTGCGTGCGTGCGTGCGCGCGGTTGTTTAACCCATTTTGGGCGGGAACCCCTTTTGGTGTTAGCATTATGTTATGCTTTAGCTATTGAAAAATAGCAGATCTACAAGCTCATTGCGCGCCACCGAGTGGCGCGCTACGAGCTTGTAGGTCTGCTATTTTTGAAAAATCGAAGAACCACTGACATAACCCATAGCTTTTTCAGAAAACTGTCAGGATGTAGAAGACATTTTTAGAATCTGATCTCAGGTCAAAATAATAGCGTAATGAGTTTGTCATTCCCTGTGTTGTGCTCTTCAGGTGGTAATCAGGATGGTAAATTCAGCGTGGGCTTCCGGGATGGAGTGGTTCGCACCGTGGTGGGCTTGGACAGAGAGACCCAGGCAGCGTACACTCTGGTCATAGAAGCTATAGGTGAGTTATAAGTTTGTTCACTTTTTATGATGAAAGCTTTTAAAGTAGCTATAAATGATACGTATAGCTTGCGGAGTTAGTTCAGTCAGATATACTCGAGCGTGTTCATGCTGTGCTCATGGGCGCTAATTTGCCCAGTCAATCATTTGATCCACGCTACGCGCCTGTGACCAATATATAATATCCAGTCTCTGTACTTCCTGCTGTCAATTCAATTCAATTCAATTCAATTCAATTCAATTCAATTCAATTCAATTCAATTCAATTCAATTCAATTCAATTCAATTCAATTCAAAGGGCTTTATTGGCATGAGAAAACATACGTTTACATTGCTGTCATCCTCCTGCTGTCATTTGTCCCTGGACTGTTGGTATGCGCCTGTTTGCTCCCACCGCCTCCCCAGCACCACCAGTAGGCTCTGCTATTGTTGTTCCCCGGAGGGGGGGGGGGGGGGGGGGGGGGGGGAGGGGGGGTTGTATTGTATATGCTCTTTTGTTAACGATGGTGTTTAGTTATGCCGAGCAGGGAGAAATATGTAGCAGAGCCGAACGCCAAGATAAATATTTCACGCACATGTATATTCATTCTATAATAAATATTGGTTACACAGCCAGCAATGGGTTAAACTCTCCCCCCCCCCCAAAAAATTGTCTCTGTGACACCTCTATAGGTGCCACAGTCTGCATTCAAAGATTGTCCTAGAAGCTTTGTCATTGGTCCAACGTTTTCTACCAGCAAATGACTAGTAACCAATCAGGAAGTGGACAGTCAAATTCAATGCATTGTTCCTCATCGTTGAAGGCCGACTGCGGCCCCTAGATGTGACAGACACACACAGACTACAGTACATTGATATAGTATTATTCATAGCTACTTTAAGGGTCTTTGTTTTCACAGAGGAGCAGGGCCGGCCGCTATTGACTTGGTACTTTCACCTGCCTTGTTTCCAGTGGTGGAAAAAGTACTACTTTTTACAATTTTAGTACTTTTTACTTTAAGTAAAAGTACCAATACTGCAATTTAGAACTACTTTGTTACAAGTAAAAGTACGGAATTGAAAATGTACTTGAGTGAAAGTACAAATACATTTTGGCTCTGAGTAGAAGTAAAATACTGGAAATTGGAAATACTCAAGTAAAGTACAAATACCTCAAAATTGTACTTAAGTACAGTACTTAAGTAAAAGTACTTAGTTACTTTCCACCACTGCTTGTTTCTGTACTGTCGTCATCAAAGGTGTTTGTTTCACCCGGCCCGGAAAGGGGGGAGGGAAGAAAAAAGAAAAGATTTGGTGCGTGTCTGTCTGCTGCTCTGAGCAGTGATTTCAAAGCGTTGCTCAACTCTCTCTCTCTCTCTCTGTTCCTGTGTCTCTCTCTCTGTTCCTGTGTCTCTCTCTCTGTTCCTGTCAAGAAAGAACAAAAACTCTTGAGGTTTTCCGGTTTTGTAAGAAGCCGTGCTGTGGAGCAAGGGTGACGCGGTGTCAAAATTACTGACGGGGTCGCGGTTGTAACTAAGGGACAGGGGAGAAAACGTGCTGTAAAAAAGATTTACCCATGTTGCGCTGATTTAGAATGAACTGCACATTTCACAACCTGTTTAACGCATTCAGGCAATGTGACATTTTTAACAAAAGTATTTAATTTATTTCAGAAAACATAGTTCAGTATTTAGAAGGCATTTCTAGAATCGGCCTTAGTCCTAAATGGATTAATATCACATGGTCCCATCTTTTGTTTCTTTTAGTTTTTTGTGTATGATTAACACAATACAAATTAAACCGATTATTTTTCACACAGTTCTCTTGACAGTTACCCTGCAGTCACATTCTCCAATCGTACGTTTTCTGAACACAAATTTTTGATTTGTAAATGTTTTGTTGTTGTATGTGAACATTTGCTGGAGAGATTACTTGTAACACAAATATGATGACAGATGATTTGTGTGTGACAGGCCCTATGTCATGTAATTCCTTTTTCTTCTGGGGGGCGGGGGGGTTCTGCCTTTATTGATAGATTCTTAAAGGACCACTTCACCACTTTTCAACCCATCTTCATATAATAGGTCCTCACTAATAATCATGATGAAATGGCACCATTTTTTTCTACTCAGTCTGTGTCTCATAGGAAGACTGTGGGCAGTGACATCATCGTTAGGCAGATCTTTTTTTAAACAATATTTTTTTTACAAAAAATATTTGTATTATCGTGAGAACGATGGCTTCCATTTTCGCATTGCAACTTTTCAGGACTAGAAAGCCTGCAGTTTCTAATAGCTTGGATTCCCCATCGATGATGTCACTGGAGGACGGTTTCTAAACTGCCCACAGTCCTCCTATGAGACACAGACTGAGTAGAAAAAAATGGTAGCCATAGTATATGACTAGTATATGAAGATAGGTTGAAAAGTGGTGAAGTGGTCCTTTAAGTGAATATCTTTTTTAGAGATATTTTTTGGGCATTTTCTGCCTTTATTGATAGGTTGAAAGTAGACCGACAGGAAATGGGGAGAGAGAAGGGGAGAGACATGCAGCAAAGGTCGTCATGAACGGGACTCGAACCCGCGCCTGTCAGGCCAGAGCCTATATGTGGCATGTGCCTGGACCACTAGGCCAGCGGGCGCCCCTAAACTAGCTATTTATAAATCCATATAAACTAAGTCACACATGGGCAACTGGCGGCCCCGGGGGCCACATGCGGCCCCCACCATCACTTAATAGATTCCAATTCCAAACATGCAAATATGACACGCTTTAATTACTTCGGTCTATATAATTATGTAGCTTAATGACTCGTATAGGCCTATTACAAACTTACAATGTTATTGTGTTTTTTATGTCCAATTTGTATTTAGTTCATGTAGTTCAAGTTAACTTAACTAAATGCATTTGATATTAAATACAAATGTTACTTTTCAGGATTCCAATTACAAAAAAATGTTCATAAAGTACACAAAGACCCGCACACCGTCTGCACTTGCAATATGAACACTTTTATTAGGCAACGTTTCTGAAAGATGCACTTTATTTTATGTGCATTTTCTTTGGAATACTTTGAGCTCTGCCTACACATTACGCACCCGTCTCTGATCCGAACAGGTGTGCATAAGACTTTGTTGCCCTGGATTCCAATTCAAAAACAGCACAAAATAATTTTTGGATTTCAATTCAAATATAGCAAAAAATAGCCGATCTACAAGCTGAAAACGCACCGCACTGCGACGCGTTTTCACCTTGTAGATCGGCTATTTCTTGCTACGACAGTAATATGCAACGTGGCCCTCTGGAGTAGGTGTACGTGGAACTATAGTCTCCATCGTCAAAGTTGCCCACCCACTGAACTAAGTGAAACACACATCTATATTGCAGACAACGGTCCGGCGGGCAGTCGGAATACAGGCACCGCCACGGTGTATGTGGAGGTTCTGGATGTCAACGACAACCGGCCCATCTTCCTCCAGAACAGCTATGAGATCAGCATATTAGAGAACGTACCGGCAGGAACCAGCATTCTACAGGTACAAACTCACGCACGCACGCACGCACGCACGCACGCACGCACGCACGCACGCACGCACGCATGCACAATCTTTGGTTTTACACTTTCAGAGTTAAACACGCAGGACTTTGCTGTGTATCTATGCTACACACATGCATACACACAAACACACTGCACTGCCTCCCCCTGGCCAGCCGGGGCGCCTGATGGAGGGGAAAGGAACTGGTTGGAATAACGTGTTCCTTTCCACGCGCTACGTCCGGCCGGGGAAACTCCCCCCTGTCAGGTGTAAAGGAGCAACTTGGACACTCAGGCATGAAGGAAGCATGAGTTCAAGTCCGTTGCTCTCCCCATGTCCCTCATATATGGGGACTAGGTTGGCGGAGGGTGTGTAGAGCCCAGGATCACATTAGATAATTGACACAGGCGTGAAAAAATGGGTTACAAAATCGTGGGATAAAAATAATTATAAAAAAAAAAAACACTGCACACTGACAATGTTAACATTCATACACGCGAGCATGAACAAAGACAAATACCAAAATACACACATACTGTACTGTACTGTGTATCCGTGTTGTTTTTGAGAGCAAATTTAGATTTTAGTTTTAGTCAGTCTTTTGAATAGTTTTCATTTAGTTTTAGTCACATTTTAGTCATCTGAAATGTTTTAGTGTTAGTCTAGTTTTAGTCGACTAACCCTATAGTTGATTTAGTCGACTAAAAATTATTTTGGCGGGCCTTGATGCCGTCGTAATGGCTGATTTTACACTTGCTGAAAATAGCAGATCTACAAGCTTGAGTTTGTAGATCTGCTATTTTCTGCATGCAACCAAGTGTAAAATGACTTATACTGGATCTCTTGTCCACTAGTCCCTTCCTAACATTTTAGTCTAGTTTTTATTTGTTGACAAAGTTGTCAATATATTTAGTCTTTTGCCATCATAGCTTATAGTTTTAATTTAGTTTCCATTTAGTTTTCGTCAGTGAAAATACGGTAGTCGACGTCATAGTTTTAGTCCACGAAATCAACACTGGCACACACACACATGTCTCTGGAGTCAGAACGGGAAAATACACTTTATTTTCTACAACAAGTACAGTCCATCCACAAAAACACAAAAAAAGAAAATAATGTCCTCCTCAGAACAAAGGCTCTGGTTGCTGCTGCTTTCATGTTGTGTTTGGTGTGAGTAACCAACGGACATTCACAGATCATTCATAGTGTTGATTTTCAACCTGTCAGATGACTTGGGTTTAACTTTACAGCATTGACACGTCGATCACACAAACTAACAAAAGCACTAAATCAACTTGCAATAACTTTACTGTGATTGTCTGAATCAGTGGTTCTCAAAGTAGGGTCCGGGGACTCGCAGGGGTCCTTGAGGGGGTTCTAGGGGGTCTCCTGCCAAATGATTGATAGTTCATGAACCAAAGGGACCCCTTTATGGGGTCTGTAACTCTGAGAGTGTACAAATGGAACCAAATGGACCCTTATGGGTCTGTAACTCTGAGAGTGTACAAATGGAACCAAATGGACCCTTATGGGTCTGTAACTATGAGAGTGTACAAATGTAACCATATGGACCCGTAACTCTGAGAGTGTACAAATGTAACCAAATGGACCCTTATGGGTCTGTAACTCTGAGAGTGTACAAATGGAACCAAATGGACCCTTATGGGTCTGTAACTCTGAGAGTGTACAAATCAACACATTTAACCAAATGGACCCTTATGGGCCTGTAACTCTGAGAGTGTACACATGGAACCAAATGAACCCGTGTACACTCTCAGAGTTAAATGAACACTGATGATACTACAGCATAGATGGTGGTCCCAGATATCAAAATGTTATCAAATACGGATGCGTGGTGTCATGCATATCAAACTGGGCAGTCCTTGAAATTAAACTGGTTGAGAATCACTATATAGAGGTACAACAATCCTCTCTTATCGGGGTCCCTGGCATATCCTTTCAAATGAGGGTCCGCAGGGTAACGTCAATTTGGGGTCCCTGACATGAAAAGGTTTGAGAACCACTGGTCTAAACAATGTGCCACATCTTGCTCAGAAAACCCTACACCAGCCTACCAACACAACAAACCCTACACCAGCCTACCAACACAACAAACCCTACACCAGCCTACCAACACAACAAACCCTACACCAGCCTACCAACACAACAAACCCTATACCAACCTACCTACACACACTAAGGATACCAACCTACCTACACACTAAGGATTATTTACAAATACTGTTCGAGGGCCAGTGATGGAAAGGACAGCCAAGTAGCCCGCGGGGAGCAGCCCCCGGGGAGCAGCCCCCGGGGGCTGCTCCCGGGGAGCGTCAGTCAGTCAGTCAGTCAGTCAGTCAGTCAGCCAGCCAGCCAGCCTGGTTGTAGTCTGGGGTCCACCTATGCTTTCTATGGCATAGGCATAGAAAGCATATTCTCCCGGCAGGATCCGCCGGGATAATCTAGACGCAGCTGCGCGACATGAGACTAATTAATTCGAGCGACAGAGAGAGAGAGGAGTGTGTGTGTGTGTGTGTGTGTGTGTGTGTGTGTGTGTGTGTGTGTGTGTGTGTGTGTGTGTGTGTGTGTGTGTGTGTGTGTGTGTGTGTGTGTGTGTGTGTGTGTGTGTGTGTGTGTGTGTGTGTGTGTGTGTGTGTGTGTGTGTGTGTGTGTGTGTGTGTGTGTGTGTGTGTGTGTGTGTGTGTGTGTGTACGGGTCTGCATGCATCAGCAGAGAGTGATCGACGTTTGCGCTACTCTATGCCGAATTAAAGTGAACTCGGTTCCCAGACTTTTTTTTCTTTTCTCCCTGGAAATAAAAACGTCTGGGTTTCCGAGGCTAGCCTGGTTGATCAGTTCATATCAGCTCATATCTCGGTGACGTAATCAAACAGACACGGCACGCTGACATGAGGCTCTGCAGCGGCGGCGGCGCCGGCCTCGGGCTGCAGCGTCTGTCTGGCCGCCGGCGACTTCTCCTGGGAGGCGCGCTCGCACTCGCGCGGCGGCCTGCGATGCTGCTGGGGCCGTCGGAACGACGCCATGCTGTACGTGCGCCGGTAGGAGCCCAGCCTCTTCCACACCTTGAGCTGGGGCTCGCTGGAGCGAGTGCTGTGGTTCTCTCCGCCGCGGCCACAGCCTCTCCTCTCCGTGCCCTCCTCCTCCTCCTCCTCTCCTTCCCCCGAGGACCGGCGGCACACCGCCAGGAAGGCGGCCACGCCCGCCAGCAGCAGGGAGAGACCCAGCACCACCATGATGGTGAGCTGCGGGTCATGGCCGTCTGGAGGTAGGGGCGTGGCAGAGATGCTGGGGTGAGACAGGGCGGCGGCGGTGGACGACAGGGTGGACCAAGCGGACAGCAGCGGGGGGGTGGCCAGCTCTGTGGTCGGGGAGAGAGAGGTGGCGTTGGACTCTGCTGCCTCGCTGGTGGTGTTCATGATGCCTCTCAGGCCCCTGCAGGGAGAAAGGGAGAATAACGTTACATGTTTTGTCTCACCAGTCAAGCATAGAGTATTATATATTATATATCCAAGCTGAGTTAGGCTTATTTGGAGGCTTATTTTCAGTCTATTGGGATCATATACCCCGAAGGGCTTGCGCAGGCACACTCACATGCACTCACACACACACACACACACACACACACACACACACACACACACACACACACACACACACACACAGACGCACAGACGCACACGCACACAAATGTATGCGCACGCATAAGATGCAGGGATTGGTTGGCATTTGCAGCAATTATGTAGCTATTAAATCAATGAATACCTAACAGTCAATGGTTGACAGGCTTTCTTCAATGTAATACAAATTGGTTTTATTAAACTGCCCCCTTGTAAAAAATTCTCTGCGCCCGACTCCCCCCCTCCCCCCTCACCCCCCCGGTCCCCCAATTATCCCAACCCCCCCCCCCCCCCCCCCCCCCCCCCCCCCACCCCGCCTCCTCCTTCTCATTCTCCCGTACCCCACTCTTCAGCGGCAATAACATTTGTAAATGTCATCGTCCTTAATTCGGCGGAGACAAAGCATGGCTTATCGGTTTAAGGGAAACACATTGGGACGTGAAATTATTTTTAAGACCAAATGCCAGGAAAAGCTGTGAAAAGGCCACTGGAGCGGGATGGCTCGTTAGAGAGTTGCTTCATTAGTCACCACCGCCACCCTGTTCTCACACACGCACGCACACACGCACACAAACACGCACACGCACACACGCACGGCCTCACTCATAAACTTCAACAGCAGCTCCTCATCAGATACAAACTTTTCCTCCTCTCTCACCCGTCACACACACACACACACACACACACACACACACACACACACACACACACACACACACACACACACGCGCTGCCTGATTAGGCATGCAGCTCTGCAGGTTGGCAGCGGTGGCTGCTGGGAGCTGTATGTCCCTCTCCACTCTGCTGTCCCACTTTGGCGTTGCTCCCTTACATTTTGCTCCCTTACATTTTGACAGCTCAGCAACTTTTTAAGCAGTCACAAAACTCATTCCTCTCAAGTCGTTCACAAGTGCACTTTTCTCTCCCTTTGTATTGCCAAGCGTTTTCTTGGTTTCTTAAAGATGGAGTGCCGTGATTTTTGTATTATTTCCAGTTTTTCGTGTTTATGAGGTGACCGTACTCCATTAGATCCCTTGGTGTGGTGGTTATGTGCAATGATGTCTTCCCTTTATATTTAGGGTTTCTTCCGAGAGGCAGTCAAACGTGCCAATGAAAAAAACAGTGATGTAGTGACATCACAATATCATCCCCTCCCCTAACCCCTCCCCCTTTATCATACAAAAACAGCTGTGGGTGCGGCTTCAGTTTAGGCGGATCACCACCCATCACCACCCACCAGGCAAACCAGGCATACTTAATAAACTGGTGGGGGAGTGTCCACACGAAAACGACATTTTAACAAATACTGTACATATTTTTGAAAAAAAATCTTCCTCCTTATATAATAATAATACCTGATGATCATGTTTTAGGGTAAAACAAATAATTTTACCTGCTCACTATAGTCACGAGAAAGATTGTTCACTCGCAAATTCAAAGGAGAAGAGGGCGCTGTTTTTCCTTAACCCATTTTGGGCGGGAACCCCTTTTGGTGTTAGCATTATGTTATACTTTAGCTATTGAAAAATAGCAGATCTACAAGCTCATAGCACGCCACCGAGTGGCGCGCTACGAGCTTGTAGATCTGCTATTTTTGAAAAGTCATGAAAATGTGGTGCAAATCTTTGAATATATATTTCAGAGCGAACATTTTTAAGTAAAATATTTGCTTCTGGGGGGTCCCTGGAACTACATATTTTGAAATGGGGGTCCGTGGCCCAATAGAGATAATTCTGGGGGTCCTTGACATGAAAAAGGTTGAGCACCACTGACATAGAAACATGGGTTTTTCAGAAAAATGTTAGGATTTTGAAGCCTTTTTTTTTTATCGACCTCAGTCCAAAATGGGTTAATGTTGTTGCCGATGGGTTCTGCCTGCTCACGACCAGACTACCCAGTCTAGTCGTGTCCAGTTTTCCCACTGTCTCTGATTTACACTATTTCTCCTCACTATGTATTCCACATTTCATCCACCATACTTTACGTGAGAATGTTTCAAATCCCTTTAAGTACTGCATGTGCATCCTGTAGCCACAGCCTCTGTAGCCACAGTGTTATCCATGTCCCAGTTCATGTGCATACTGTAGCCACAGCCTCTGTAGCCACAGTGTTATCCATGTCCCAGTTCATGTGCATACTGTAGCCACAGCCTCTGTAGCCACAGTGTTATCCATGTCCCAGTTCATGTGCACACTGTAGCCACAGCCTCTGTAGCCACAGTGTTATCCATGTCCCAGTTCATGTGCATAATGTAGCCACAGTGTTATCCATGTCCCAGTTCATGTGCATACTGTAGCCACAGTGTTATCCATGTCCCAGTTCATGTGCATACTGTAGCCACAGCCTCTGTAGCCACAGTGTTATCCATGTCCCAGTTCATGTGCATACTGTAGCCACAGTGTTATCCATGTCCCAGTTCATGTGCATAATGTAGCCACAGTGTTATCCATGTCCCAGTTCATGTGCATACTGTAGCCACAGTGTTATCCATGTCCCAGTTCATGTGCATACTGTAGCCACAGCCTCTGTAGCCACAGTGTTATCCATGTCCCAGTTCATGTGCATACTGTAGCCACAGCCTCTGTAGCCACAGTGTTATCCATGTCCCAGTTCATGTGCATACTGTAGCCACAGCCTCTGTAGCCACAGTGTTATCCATGTCCCAGTTCATGTGCATACTGTAGCCACAGCCTCTGTCGGCCACAGTGTTATCCATGTCCCAGTTCATGTGCATACTGTAGCCACAGCCTCTGTAGCCACAGTGTTATCCATGTCCCAGTTCATGTGCATACTGTAGCCACAGCCTCTGTAGCCACAGTGTTATCCATGTCCCAGTTCATGTGCATACTGTAGCCACAGCCTCTGTAGCCACAGTGTTATCCATGTCCCAGTTCATGTGCATACTGTAGCCACAGCCTCTGTAGCCACAGTGTTATCCATGTCCCAGTTCATGTGCATACTGTAGCCACATCCCAGTTCATGTGCATACTGTAGCCTCACAGCCTCTGTAGCCACAGTGTTATCCATGTCCCAGTTCATGTGCATACTGTAGCCACAGCCTCTGTAGCCACAGTGTTATCCATGTCCCAGTTCATGTGCATACTGTAGCCACAGCCTCTGTAGCCACAGTGTTATCCATGTCCCAGTTCATGTGCATACTGTAGCCACAGCCTCTGTAGCCACAGTATTATCCATGTCCCAGTTAATGTGCATACTGTAGCCACAGCCTCTGTAGCCACAGTATTATCCATGTCCCAGTTCATGTGCATACTGTAGCCACAGCCTCTGTAGCCACAGCCTCTGTAGCCACAGTATTATCCATGTCCCAGTTCATGTGCATACTGTAGCCACAGCCTCTGTAGCCACAGTGTTATCCATGTCCCAGTTCATGTGCATACTGTAGCCACAGTATTATCCATGTCCCAGTTCATGTGCATCCTGTAGCCTCACAGCCTCTGTAGCCACAGTGTTATCCATGTCCCAGTTCATGTGCATCCTGTAGCCTCACAGCCTCTGTAGCCACAGTGTTATCCATGTCCCAGTTCATGTGCATCCTGTAGCCTCACAGCCTCTGTAGCCACAGTGTTATCCATGTCCCAGTTCATGTGCATACTGTAGCCTCACAGCCTCACTGTTATCCATGTCCCAGTTCATGTGCATCCTGTAGCCACAGCCTCTGTAGCCACAGTGTTATCCATGTCCCAGTTCATGTGCATCCTGTAGCCACAGCCTCTGTAGCCACAGTGTTATCCATGTCCCAGTTCATGTGCATCCTGTAGCCACAGCCTCTGTAGCCACAGTGTTATCCATGTCCCAGTTCATGTGCATCCTGTAGCCACAGCCTCTGTAGCCACAGTGTTATCCATGTCCCAGTTCATGTGCATACTGTAGCCACAGCCTCTGTAGCCACAGTGTTATCCATGTCCCAGTTCATGTGCATACTGTAGCCTCACAGCCTCACTGTTATCCATGTCCCAGTTCATGTGCATCCTGTAGCCACAGCCTCTGTAGCCACAGTGTTATCCATGTCCCAGTTCATGTGCATACTGTAGCCACAGCCTCTGTAGCCACAGTGTTATCCATGTCCCAGTTCATGTGCATCCTGTAGCCACAGCCTCTGTAGCCACAGTGTTATCCATGTCCCAGTTCATGTGCATACTGTAGCCTCACAGCCTCTGTAGCCACAGCCTCTGTAGCCACAGCCTCTGTAGCCACAGTGTTATCCATGTCCCAGTTCGTATAACCCATTTAGGCCTGACGTCGAAATTAAAGAAAAATCTTCTAAATCCTCCAGTTTTCTGAAATAAATATTTTCACGATTTTTCAAAAATAGCAGACCTACAAGCTTGTAGCGCTATGAGCTTGTAGATCTGCTATTTTTCAATAGCTACATTATAACATAATAACATAACACCAAAAGGGGTTCCTGCCTAGAATGGGATAAAGCAGAATTTGTTTATACGAACCCAGATGCATACTGTACATACTGTATATAGTGCTAATCACTCATACATGACAATGTGTGGACACACTCCCTTATTAGTCCAGTAATAATGTAATTTGACCTCAATCTAATTGCAAAAAAACCAAACTCATCTGATTTTGCATCTTCAATATATCCTGAATAACAGAAAAAAAGTTGCCTGGAATTGTTGCCATAGCAACTTGCCCAATAGCAACTTGAATTGTTCCCATAGCAATTTGCCCAATAGCAACTTGAATTGTTGCCATAGCAACTTGCCCAATAGCAACTTGAATTGTTGCCATAGCAACTTGCCCAATAGCAACTTGAATTGTTGCCATAGCAACTTGCCCAATAGCAACTTGAATTGTTGCCATAGCAACTTGCCCAATAGCAACTTGAATTATTGTTGCCATAGCAACTTGCCCAAATGTGCTGACATCACATTTGGGCAAGTTGCTATGGCCAAATTTAGCCCAATGAGTGTTTTTGTGCAAAACTAATGCTTGGAATGGATTCAGCATCATGAAAACCCCCTAGTTTGATATGTCACATGCTACTTAAAGCATAATGAAATCTAGAAAATATTGCCTTATAATAGGATGTCAATGGTGGCCATACTGTACAGGCCATTTTCAACACTTTCCCCTCAGACAATTCCAGGCAACTTTTTTTCTGTTATTCAGGATATATTGAAGATGCAATATCAGCTGAGTTTGGGTTTTTTGCAATTAGATTGAGGTTGACCCTGTATTTTCCATAGATTTCCTGTACTATATCCGCTAATAGTTCATGACATTAATTTCCATTTTGTTTATTTTTTTCGTTTTTCTCTTAGCTTTCATGACCCTCAATTACACCCACACACAACCTGAACTCTCTGTGTTCTGAAGCCTTTTGAGCTGCGATGAAAAGAGGCATA
This sequence comes from Electrona antarctica, assembly GCF_951216825.1. Taxonomy (NCBI): domain Eukaryota; kingdom Metazoa; phylum Chordata; class Actinopteri; order Myctophiformes; family Myctophidae; genus Electrona; species Electrona antarctica. The sequence continues at coordinate 5,151,295 of NC_136791.1, read as the reverse complement.
ATCCCTCAGCAGTGACACCTGCTGTCATAATATGAGATTGGTGGAGTTACATCACAAATCAGAGCACTTGTTTGAGCCAGAACATCTACTGAATGTTCAGAGTTCAGGTTTTTTGGGGTGCAATTGAGCTCAGAAAACCTAAAAAATATAAGAAACATCAGGCCTACAAAACCTTTTTTTAATGTCACGACCCCTTTAAGCCCTATATATACTTTGTGGTACAATATAGCAAACATAGCTGATCTACAAGCTACAAAGCATGTCAGCTTGTAGATCGACAGGTTTAGTTGTTTTTGAAACTTTGAAAGTGGTTAACATAGTTTGTATTTCCTCACATAACCGGACCGTACCATGTGATGTATTTCAAAAATGTATATTTGAACGGTTTAATATAATATTGAGACATTGACCATTGAATCAGTTCACACAAAAGCACCTCCTGACAACTACATCACGGAATGCTGTTGCCAGGTAGCAGCAGATAGTTTTGGATATTCGCCCTACGAAAATATATGATTTTAAACCCAGCCATCTTTACTATTTAATGGATTAATCAACTGCGAGTGATAAACCCCACACGTACGTACGTCCCCCATAAAACAACACGCATCATACGCAGCCTCTATACGAACGCAACCCTTTCAAATGGCATACTCACGCGCAACACTTTAAAACAGCACCTTACTTGTTTTTAGTTCCAGTAAACTGTTGGGTCAGACTTGTTTCCTTGGCTCCACCACACACACACTTTACCCCCCTCACTCACGCTGCTCTCAGTGTGTGTGTGAAGGGAGAAAGAGTGTGTGTGTGTTTGGGGGGGGGGGGGGGGGGGGGGGGGGGTACGGAAGGAGGACAACGGGGGTAATAGCATTATGATGGAAACATCTCAGCGATCGTTTTAAACGCTGGAGGGCCGGAGACAGCATCAGCGATGGTTTCTGAGCCGCCCGGGCGGAGGGCTTAGCGGATAATCTCCAGACGCCGTACCCTCCACATGCTTCTAACGTACATTCACAAACATCTGCTTTTGCCAACGTCGGCCGGACACTTTTTACACCCCCCTTTTATGGCCTAAGTGGTGCAGTCCACTGTGTAATACCCTATTCATCACTCACCCAATCTGAGACCCCCCTGCACCCCCCTTTCCTTCCCACCCCTGCCCACCCACCCTCTTTTCTCCTTTCTCCCACCCTCCCCTCTCCTCCCCTTTCTCTTCTCCTCTCCACATCTCTTTATGAAGCTAATGAGACTGAAGTTGGCCCCCCTCTCTGCTGAGGGAGGGGGGAGAGAGAGAGAGAGAGAGAGCACGAGAGCAAAAGAGAAGACACAGCACAAGTTTGTGTGCATATGCGTGTGTGTGTGTGTGTGTGTGTGTGTGTGTGTGTGTGTGTGTGTGCGTCAAGCAAGTAAGTAAGTAAGTGTGCACGTATACGTGCTTGGAGCTTTTTTCCACTGTTAAAATAGCAGATCTACAAGCTCTACATATTGGCTATTTTCACATGTTGGGAAGTATAGTATGTGGGGCCTTAAGTGGCTTACTATTCTGCACCTCTTCTTCTTGGGTGTCCATGCCCTGTGTGTGTGTGTGTGTGTGTGTGTGTGTGTGTGTGTGTGTGTGTGTGTGTGTGTGTGTGTGTGTGTGTGCGTGTGCGTGTGCGTGCAGAGCAAGGGAGAGAGTGTGCATGCGTGTGTCCACGTTTCTGCATGCCTGGGAGCGTCCACATTCGCCTTGATCCCTTGTGTGTGTGTGTGTGCATGGGTGTCTCTGTGTGTGATGTGCTTTGCAAGAGTATCCACAGAAGGGCAGGGTCTGACTTGAATTCGGCCTCTCCCATGTGCCAACATCACTGTTGCCTGTCTGGATTCAAGACATGTTTTTTTTCTTTATTTTTTTAAACTTGGGTTCATTCACCAGGGACCCAGCATGCTCCACTATATATATATATATTGGTGTTTGTGTAGACTTGCGGAGCCATTCTGTCTGTGCTGGGTTTGTGTGTCCTTGGCCACTTCTGGCTATCTGCCTGTCACCGAGGGGAGGAGGAGGAGGAGGGGGGCATTATTATAGAGTCATTGCCATGTTGTTGGGGTTGTTGGGGCAACAAGGCATTGGGGGACATGCTGAATGGTGGAGAATGAGGAAGTCAATCTGATTTACTATTTGTTGTATATACCAGTCATATTATTATTTTTTTAATGTTTTTTTTTTTGGTGGCTTTCGCCTTTATTTTATATTTTTTATGGAGGGACAGGAGGGCTGACAGGAAATGGGGAGAGAGATGGGGGGGGGTGACATGCAGTAAAGGCCGTCGGGATCGGGAGTCGAACCCGCGGCACACTGCCAGACTGGGTTACCAGCCAAGGTGCCTGGACCATTAAGCCATGGCCCAGGCCACCAGTCATATTATTATGTGTTCATTGTGTGACATATCTGTCCTGTTGACTCATCACCATAGCTACAGAATATTGATGTCTTCATAGACACAACACACGTGGTCCAAAACGCAATGTTTATGCGTTTCATGTCAGTCCATTTCATATAGACTTCAATCCAAACCACATTATTGTAGATTGTTGGCAAACCACATTAGATTAGATTAGATTAGATTCAATTTATTGTCACTGCACATAGTATACAAATACTTTGACAATGAAATGAAGAGTGGCGTCTAGCCAGAAGTGCAATACAGTAATGCAGTAAATGAGAGAGTAAATGCAGAAAAATGTACAGTATGTACAGTAATGTATACAGAATAATAAATAGAATAAATAGTAATGAGTATGATGGTAGAACCAAGCATAATCTATCACATCACATTTACTATTCTGTGTTTTTTCTCAGCCTGCCATATGATGTTTGCCACGTTAATGTTGTTGGCAGGATGGGAAAAGTATATATTTACAGTATATATATATTTTGTTGTTGTTGTTGTTGCAATGCTAGCATAGAGATGTGGTTGCATTGCAAGCTGTGCCCAGAGTCCCTATGTAATTATTGTTGTACTTTTGACTGTGTGCAGTAGTATAATCCTCTGTGCTGATACTGATGGCGTTCTCTGGGTTTTTGCAGGTGGAGGCAACAGATGCAGACCAGGGGGAGAATGGCAGGGTTCTGTACAGGATTCTGTCTGGTGAGTAGTTGCTGTATATACGCTTCCTTTACCCGCCAGTCCGAGCTGACGAGTTTCGCATTTTGCTCACAAACATGCAAGGAGATTATCCAACTTGTATAAAGGTTCGAGTTATAATCTGAGCTTTGTGGGGTGTCACTGTCTGAGAGAGATAGAGAGAGACAGACAGACAGACAGGCAGGCAGACAGACAAACACACAGACAGACAGAGGGAGGGAGACAGACAGACAGACAAACACACAGACAGACAGAGGGAGACAGACAGACAAACACACAGACAGACAGAGGGAGACAGACAGACAAACAGACAGACAGAGGGAGACAGACAGACAGACAGACAGAGGGAGACATAAGTGAATGCAAACACATTGAAATACTGCTGTCAACTTTCTTTTCTTTTCAAAATCTTTTTATTCAGGTTTTTTGTGTCAACTTTCAAAAGTATAGAGCAGGGGTGGGCAACTGGCGGCCCCCACCTTCACTTAATGTGGCCCTCAGGTTAATGTCAGAATACTGATATAATATTGGTTTCAGCTGTTTACAATTCCACAACATGCAAACGTGACCCCCTTTAATTACTTAGTCTAAATTAGTAGCTCATTGCTCAACACAAGTATAATTAAAGGCATTTGAAATTACATAAAAATGTTAATTTTCAGGATTCCAATTCAAAAATAGCAAAAAATAATTCAAGATTTCAATTCGAATATAGCAAAACTTTCCACCATGCCTGGACCCAGAGCCCAGACTAGCTCTGGTCCATAGCCTTCTACTGCTTCTACGATTCTGCCCTGCAGTATAAGGCTATGGGACTTTCCGTTTTAAATCTCAAATGGAAATCAGACCAGCCTCTCCTCTTTTGTGGAAATCTCACGAACGTTTGACCTACTCACCAATACAAAGACGGGTTGTGTCAATAGAAAGCCTACTTCCCTTAGTGGACGCACTCTGAGCCCCCCACCACACGTATAACCGGTACTTTTTGGCCAAAAAGGGATTTTGTTTCCACCGAATTTTTTTTACTTTTAGTTACTCCAATGCGCCCTCTACCGATATTGCCCAGAGAACTGCCTCATAGAGAATATTTTTCCTCCGGTGAAAATAAATCCCTTTCTGGCCAAAAAGTACCGTTTATACGTGTGGTGGGGGGCTCAGAGTGCGTCCACTAAGGAAAGTAGGCTTTCTATTGACACAACCCGTCTTTGTATTGGTGAGTAGGTCAAACGTTCGTGATATTTCCACAAAAGAGGAGAGGCTGGTCTGATTTCCATTTGAGATTTAAAACTGAAAGTCCCACAGCCTTATACTGCAGGGCAGAATCGTAGAAGCAGTAGAAGGCTATGGACTAGAGCTAAGCCCAGACCCAGAGTCAGGATGAAGTGAAAGACTACACCCAACAGGGACCCATGGTTCTGACATGTTCTTCTTCCTATCAATATATGATGAAGAAAGAGATGCTGTTGGCCGACACGTACTGTGTAAAGGCTTCTCTCCCACATGTTTCTTATTCTTACTGTATGTTGCTACTCGCACAGGCACAGTTCACACAATATTATATCATGCACCATGGCGCTTGATTTATTAAGTGCAGCCTATACCGCACCATCATTCACAAGAGAATATGGTGCATTTCAGGAATTTTTTTTCCTTCTTTCTTTTGGCCCATTTATCTCGTTGATAAATACATGAGATAAATAAACTCATTACATTGATAAATGCAGTCAGACACCTTTTATGGGGAGCTCAGCGGCCACATACTGTAACTCGTACCCTGCTGTGTATTTAACTTGTCAGCTGATGGAAGTGCTATCTATTAGTTAAAGATGGAGCGCCATTTTCCACCCTTAACATGATCATCAGCTATTATTATTATATAAGGAGGAAGAATTATTTTCAAAAAAAGCGTACAGTATTTGTTAAAATGCCGTTTTTTTATGTGGACATGCCCACCAGTTCATTAAGTATGCCTGGTGTTCCTGGTGGGTGGTGGTGGGTGGTGATCCACCTGAACTGAAGCCGCACCCACACTGTGGTTGTATGATACAGGGGGAGGGGTTAGGGGAGGGGATGATATTGTGATGTCACTATATCACTGTTATTTTCATTGGCACGTTTGACTGTCAAGGTTTCAACCTCCAGGAAGAAACTCTAAATACAAAAGGAAGACATCATTGCACATATAACAACCACACCAAGGGGTCTAATAAGTACTGTCACCTCATAAACACATGAAAAAACTGGGAAAAAATACAAAAATCACGGCATCCCATATACCAAGAAAATGCTTGGCATTATGCAATACAAACGGAGAGAAAGTGCTCATAATTAATTTGTGCGTGTGTGCATGCTGGTACCGTATGCATGTATATATATATGCTTTTGGGCACAGGCTGGAACAGCCCAGGACCCTACAAATAGACGTCCTGACTGAGTGACGTCACTGGGCACTTTCCCGCAACCTTTTGATCATTGGCCTGATTCCCGCGACCTTTTCATCATTGGCCCCCGATTGACAGCCAATGAGATTCCACAACTCGTTCCCATGCTCTGGCCGGGCATAGCATGGAATTTGAGAGATCAAACTCTGTTTTTGCCTTTCATATTGACAGCTAAATGAAGTCTGCTAAAAAGGTCCAGGTCAAGAATCAAATTGTTCCATTGTTGCATTAGGTCTGGTTTGTGTTCACACTGACTGTGCTGTGTTAAGCAACCAAAGTTTGTAAACATTTAGACACACACAATTTTTAGACTGTACCTGTATGTGGGTGACATTATGTCCAAGGGGGCTATGTAGTATGTAGCTCTGTTTGCCAAAAAACGACACAATAATTCTTAGACGTTTCCACCAAAAATGTATGTCTAATTATATATAACGTATATAATACAACATGCGAAACAAAAAGGTGCAGCAACGGCCCATTAACTTCCAACGTCTATACGCTACGCTACTCATGGAGTAACGCACATAAAATGCCTCTACAATGACAAAGATCTGCTATCATCACCACATTCGATGCAACACTCGATACTCAATAGCATACATACCCGATCTTGTTAAGGTCAGACTTTGCGTCTTTTGAAGTTCACACTTGCAAGTTCGCCTCGGGAGTACAAATGTACTACCGTACTCCCGTCCTCAAAGGTTGGTACCATCTCAGCTCGTTCAACGTGGACATATGTTCAGTGCAGATCTTGCAGACTAACAACGCGTCACGTCGATGTGCATGAATTGTCTGCAGGGAATAGCAACGGTCAGTTCAGCATCAGTCGGCTGACGGGTCTGGTGTCGCGAGGACTCAGGGCTCTGGACAGGGAGACCAGCAGCTCCCATGTCCTGGAGGTGGAGGCTTACAACAGTGACCAGGGCAGCATGAGGAGCTCTGTGCGGGTAAGGAGAAACAACAACATCCACCCACTCGCACGCCACTCCAATCAGGTTGCATTGACCCATTCATTAGACCTGAGGCCAATTATTTTTTAAAAAAGTCTTCTAAATCCTAAAAGTTTTCTGAGAAACCTATGTTTCTATGTCAGTGTGCTCAACCTTTTTCATGTCAAGGACCCCCAGAATTATCTGTATTTGGCCATGTGAAAATATGTTTTTCCAGGGACCCCCCCAAGAAGCAAAGATATGAGTTAAAAACGTTCGCTCTGAAATAATATATATTCAAAGATTTACGCCACATTTTCAAGATTAAAAAAAAATAGCAGATGAATGCATTTCACTGCGTGCATGTACAGTGGATGCCAGCTTCAAATGTCATCCCCCCACAGGTGATTGTGTACGTTGACGATGCCAACGATGAGGTGCCAGTGTTCACCCAGCAGCAGTACAACAGACTAGGCCTGAGGGAGACGGCCGGCGTCGGGACGTCTGTCATCGTGGTACGAGCCACTGACCCAGACACCGGTGGGTGGGACCTCAGAATGTGACCCTGTCTAGCAGACGGCAAACACATTTATTATAGCCTACGGCAGTGGTTTTCAACCCTTTTCGTATCAAGGTCCATCATTTATTCGGCATTTGAGCCACGGAACCACCATTTGATGATCTTTAGCTTCTCGGACAGATTATTTTGTCCACAATTCCATGCTGTATTGATGTTAAATGGTAAATGGTAAATGGTGCATTTATATAGCGCCTTTATCCAAGGCACTTTACATAGATTGTGCATTACATTCACCCATTCACACACAAATGTATACACCGATTGCGGCGGAAGCCATGCAAGGTACCAACCAGCACATCGGAAGCAATTTGGGGTTCAGTGTCTTGCCCAAGGACACTTCGACATGTAGACAGGAGGAGCTGGGATTCGAACCGCCGACCCATGGATCATTGGATGACCTGCTCTACCTCTTGAGCCACAGTCGCCCCTTGGTACCATTTAATTAGGAGAGATGCCAGGCAAACGTTGATCAACACTAACAGTTCTTCTCTAATTGTGTAGACTTCTTGTAAATTTAGTAATGCAGATGCAGTTTAACAATAATGTAACACTCAAGAGTTCAAGATCTATAAGGGTCCATTTGGTTACCAACTCCATCAGCATTCAGCTTAACACAGCCACAATACACTCCTCCCGCGCCTCTCTCTCATATGTTGTCTGCTCTTAAAGACACACAATAGTACCTGCAGTATACACTCATTCACATGACACTTTCCTCTCCCATGTTTTTGTTATGAGCTGGGCTGGCCTGGATTCATTGTGCTTTCCAGTCGACATACCAGAGAGTGGCACATGTTGCTAAGTGTGGCATTTACCATGTTTACTTCTCCTTTCCAGGACTTCCTCTATTTACTTCCCATTGTATAACGTCTTGCCTGGTGTTTACTCGTCTCTTTGCTGTGACAAACTTTGTCCTAAAACAACAGGTCAGGCCCCAAAAACAGTCAATGGGGAGGTTATCGTGTTGTGGGAATGGAAAGATAAAAGGAGGATATATATACATTTAGCATATGTATGTATCTATGTTTTATTCCAGTGTGGCAGGACGGTGTCTCTCCGTTGTCATGCTATATATGCCGCTGCCTATGTAAATTGTGCAGCCTTTTATGGCAATAACCGACTTGTGTTTTTTTCCCCCATCCAGATATAGGGCTAGATAGTACAGAGACGATGGGATTATGGGATGTATGGGGCGGGTCATCCAAGCATGGATTAATTGCGTTAAAACTCAGTTATGTTGACAGCCCTACTTTTTGACCTGAGATCAGATAATAAAAATGTCTTCTACATCCTGACAGTTTTCTGAAAAAGCTATGTTTCTATGTCAGTGGTTCTTCGATTTTTCAAAAATAGCAGACCTACAAGCTCGTAGCGCGCCACTCGGTGGCGTGCTATGAGCTTGTAGATCTGCTATTTTTCAATAGCTAAAGCATAACATAATGCTGACACCAAAAGGGGTTCCCGCCCAAAATGGATGAAACCAGTCTTGGCTTAGCTTTCTTGTGCATGTACGTACATACCTGGTCAGTCTTCCCCATGTATCTCACCGTCCACCGTGCATGCTGCTCTGCCAGGTGACGGCGGGGCAGTGGCGTACGCCATCGTCTCCGGCGCCGGCCGCAAGTTCGAGGTGGACGTGAGCACGGGCCTGGTGACCACCGTGGACTACCTGGACTACGAGACTAAGACCTCCTACCTGATGAACGTGTCGGCCACCGACCAGTCTTCGCCCTTCCACCAGGTATGATCAGGCCCCGCCCCCTTCCACCAGGTATGATCAGGCCCGCCCCCTTCCACCAGGTACTGTTGATGATCAGGCCCCGCCCCCTTCCACCAGGTACTGTTGATGACCAGGCCCCGCCCCCTTCCACCAGGTAGTGTTGATGATCAGGCCCCGCCCCCTTCCACCAGGTACTGTTGATGACCAGGCCCCGCCCCCTTCCACCAGGTACTGTTGATGATCAGGCCCCGCCCCCTTCCACCAGGTACTGTTGATGATCAGGCCCCGCCCCCTTCCACCAGGTACTGTTGATGATCAGGCCCCGCCCCCTTCCACCAGGTAGTGTTGATGATCAGGCCCCGCCCCCTTCCACCAGGTAGTGTTGATGATCAGGCCCCGCCCCCTTCCACCAGGTAGTGTTGATGATCAGGCCCCGCCCCCTTCCACCAGGTACTGTTGATGATCAGGCCCCGCCCCCTTCCACCAGGTAGTGTTGATGATCAGGCCCCGCCCCCTTCCACCAGGTACTGTTGATGATCAGGCCCCGCCCCCTTCCACCAGGTAGTGTTGATGATCAGGCCCCGCCCCCTTCCACCAGGTACTGTTGATGATCAGGCCCCGCCCCCTTCCACCAGGTACTGTTGATGATCAGGCCCCGCCCCCTTCCACCAGGTACTGTTGAGGATTTCGTCGACTGAGCGACTATGGCGAAAAATGATCGTTGACTACCTTTTTTTCAAAATAGAAACTGAATAAAAACTAAGTTACGATGACTAAGACTAAATATACTGAGAATTTTGTCAACACTAGACTAAAATGTTAGGGGGGAGTCGGGGGACTAGTGGAGAAGAGATCCAGTTAGTTTATGTTTGGTTGCATACTGAAAGTAGCAGATCTACAAGCTCACAAGTGAGCTTGTAGATCTGCTATTTTAAGCATGCAACCAAGTGTCAGCCATTATGACGACATCAAGGAACCCATTTCAGATGACCAAAATAAAATGTGACTGAAACTGTTTTCATGTAAAAAGACATTCCAAAAGACTGTGACTAAAACTAAAATCATTTTTTTTGCTCAATTTTTTTTTGTCCAAATCAACACCTCCTGCACCACCACCCACCACCAGGGCTTCTGCACCGTCTACGTCACCTTGCTCAACGAGCTGGACGAGGCGGTGGCCTTCTTCGCCCCGGGATACGAGGTGTCGCTGCGGGAGAACATCGCCACGGGAACGGAGGTGGTGCAGGTAGGCACGACGTGCACACACACACACACACACACACACACACACACACACACACACACACACACACACACACACGCGTAGACATCAAAAGGGGGCTTAATTGTAACCCTGTCCTTTTACCTCTTTGTAAAACTAAAACTGCCCTCTCGTCCCCATGAATGCAGATTCACGGGGACGAGAGGGACTCAGGGGACACACACACTTTCCTTTCCATGCCATACACTGACACCACGCTAGACAGGAACGCCCAAAAACGTCACATCCGGTTTTAGCCTGGGGTAAGAATTTTCTATGGCTGCCAATGCAACTTGGTCCAATCCTTAATCACATACGGACAAACATCTATGCCGATGCTATCTAACTTGCGGAGGTAGCGTGCCTTGTCCACGGGCAACAGATCTTTCAACGTATGGCATTGCAAATACGTTTGATAATCGCTACTCTGCTCAATATTGTTTTGAAAATGCCGCAAATTGCATTGCAATGAACGAGCGCAAATCACAACTTCCCCCGTTGGTGGGCGGAGTCACAGTTTGAGGCGCCGATTACGCCGTGGTGTCAGTGTATACCCGAAGGCAGTATTCAGGAGAATTTACTTTTTTCTCCAAACTCTCCCTGAAGTTGAACGCAACATTTTGCGTCGAAACAATTTGTCCTGCGTAGAAAGAGTGCAGGCGGGGTTGCCCGCGGAAATAGCTGATCTACAAGCGTTGAGAGCTTGTACATCAGCTATTTTCGCTATTTACTTTTTTACCTTAAGTGCCCAGCTTTTTTAGGGAATTTCAGAGCCTGCCTCTCTCTAACATTTTCTACACGGCCCATGGGTGCAGGTTTTTTTGATTGATTGAAATATTTATTGACAGTTTGCAGAATTACAGTACATTTCAAGCACAAACTCAATACAAAGACTGTTAACTGTGAGTGGACGACCCAATTAAGCATTACATTTGTTTACAAGAGGGTCCACCTTGTTCAATTCATCAAATAGGTGCAGGCGGAGTCGGCCGACAACCTCAACCAGCTGACCTACCGCTTCGACCCCGACACCTCGCCGGCCGCGCTGGCCCTGTTCAAGATAGACGGTGTCACGGTGAGTTGAGGGAAGGAAGGGGTTATCCAAGATGGTTGCACGGGCAGGGGGTCAACGCCATGCTGGATTGTGGTGGACATTTTTGTCAATTTCTTTTTTGCCACGGACATACAAAATGAGTGGATAATAATATCACCAGAAACACATATAGAGCTACCCCTGAATGACCATAACAGGTCTGTAACTCTGAGAGTGTATACGTATGGAACCAAATGGACCCTTCCGGGTCCATTTGGTTCCATGGTCCATGGTGGTCCTTGCAAATAAAACATTTGAGAACCACTACTACTGTATGTCATAAATCAGTGTCATACATTTTCTGAAGAAAACCTGGAGACTTGACATTTAGTTATTATGGTCAAAATAAGAACATTGTAATGGTGTGTAAAACAGACAATCTAAAATTAGCCACTGCCAGACCAAGCCACGGACATATTTGTCTGTACGGACATATTGGGTGCATGCGAGGTCTTGAAAGAATACTGTGGCGATCGTTTAAACCAGGGGTGGGCAACTTTGACGATGGAGAGGGCCACTATATTTCCACACTCACTCCAGAGGGCAGGGCCGGTCCTGAGCAATCTGGCGCCCCAAGCAGGATTTTTCGCGGCTAAAATAAAAAAATAAAAAAAGTTTTTATTTTATTTTTTTTACTCTGTCCCAAAAATTGAGGAGACACTATGGAGGCACTGGGGGGATAGTGGGGACACTGTGGAGGCACTGGGGGTCCATTGGGGAGGCACTGTGGGGACACTGGGGAGGCTCTGTGGAGGCACTGGCGGGACACTGGCACTGGGGAGACACTGGGGAGGTACTGGGGAGGCACTGGGGAAGCACTGGGGGGGCACTGGGGGGACACTGGGCAGACAGAGTTGGGACAGAGTAAAAAAAAAAAAAAAAAAAACATGTTAAAAAAAAAAAAAAAAAAAATGTTTTTTTTTTTTGTTTTTTTTGGCGCCCCTCCCCCATGGCGCTCGAAGCCGCCGCTTCGTCGGCCTGTAGGAAGAACCGGGCCTGCCAGAGGGCCATATTACTGTTGTAGCAAAAAATAGCCGATCAGCAAGCTCAGCTATTTTTGCTATTTTTTAATTGGAATCCTGAAAAGTAACCTTTTTATTTAATTTCAAATGCATTTAGTTATACTTATGTTAACTTTATGAACTAAATACAAATGCATTGGAAACAAAAATACAATACAATTTTAATACTAGTCATTGAGCTACATAGCCTATATAGACTATATTTAAAGCAGGTCATGTTTGCATGTTTGGTATTGTAACAGCTGAAAACTAACTTTTTTCAGTATTCTGAGAGTAACCTGAGGGCCACATTAAGTGATGGTGGCGGCCGCATGTGGGCCCCGGGCCGCCAGTTGCCCATGTATGGTTTAAACCAGGGGTTCTCAACCCATAGGTCGCGACCCCTCGGGGGGTCGCCAAATTATTTTAGGGGGTCCCCAAATTATTTTCCAAAAAAAAAAACCTACAAGCTCGTGAGCTTGTAGATCTGCTATTTTTCATTAGCTAAATTATAACATAATGCTTAAAACACCAAAAGGGGTTCCCGCCCAAAATGGGTTAAGGTTATTGTAGCAGTCAATTTATATTGGGGGTCGGGAGGGGGCGGGGCGGGGGTCCCGAGACATTGCCAAAGCATTTCCGGGGGTCCCCGGCCAAAAACGTTGAGAACCCCTGGTTTAAACAGTGATGCAACATCATATGACTGATATGATGATGATATGACTGTCAATCAAATGACTCACTTTATTGACAAAACGGAGGACATTTTAACTTTACCATCTCAGTTATGACACTACAGTACGTGATGCAACCACCACAACACTTACAGTCTACCATACCATGGCATGTTGCGAAATCCCTAAGGCAGGGAACCTCAATATCATAGCACATTATCATATCTACTGTACTCTATGTACTATATGCCGGTCAAATACATAGTCACATGGACCCTTATCAGTGCTATTAATAATAATAATAATAACTTGGATTTATATAGCACCTTTCAAGAAACCCAAGGACGCTTTACAAAACAAAAAACAAAACAAACTAGTTGCTAAAAGCCAGAGTGAACAAATGTCTCTTCAGTGCAGACTTGAAAGAGTCCAATGTAGGAGTCTGGCGAATCTCCAAGGGGAGAGAGTTCCAATTGAGCACTTGCGTGCAAACCCTTTTTCAACAATATTGAACCAATGAAAAGTAGTAAAGGCTCTTGGGACAAAACCTCTCGACTCCATTGGACCCTATAAACTCCACCACCTCTTCCTCTCTCATGCAAGTAATTGACAACATATAAAGTCACAATACCAAACTTTGATGAGGCAGTATTGCTTTGTTTTAAAAATATATACGGTTTTCTTTATATCCTGAAACATTTATAATATTTCTAATTTCCTGAAAAAGTAATATTTTAGAGTTTGTCGGGTTTCTTCCGTCTTTGACTGCCTTCCGTTCTCTCCATGCTGTTTGTCCAGGGTCGTATCACAGTGACAGGCCTCCTGGACAGAGAGAAGGGGGACTTGTACGCCCTGACCGTTGTGGCTGACGACGGAGGCCCTAAGAAGGACTCCACTGTGGTACGCCATTTTGCATTCTTATACTCTGCTCTGCTTTCCTCTTTTTCTTTAAAAAATGAGTCATTACGACGGCATCAAGGCCCGCCAAAATACATCTTAGTCGACTAAATCAACTGTAGATTTAGTTGACTAAAATCTTTATGATATTTATGATGATACTAAAACTAGACTAACACTAACACTTGCCTGATGGAGGGGAAAGGAACTGGTTGGAATAACGTGTTCCTTCCACGAAGCATGAGTTCAAGTCCGTTGCTCTCCCCATGTCCCCCATATATGGGGACTAGGTTGGCGGAGGGTGTGTAGAGCCCAGGATCACATTAGATAATTGACACAGGGGTGAAAAATCGTGGGATAAAAATATATATAAAAAAAAGACACATTCCAGGTGACTCAAATGTGACTAAAACTAAATGAAAACTATTCAAGAGACTATGACTAAAACTAAAATCAAAATTTGCTGTCAAAATCAACACTGCAGCACTTGTGCAAATCTGTGTTGCTATATAGGGAGTCGGGACACAAATCGTGTATAACATATCTGTGCTTGTTGGTCTCTCTTCCAATGTGTAAACATGTCTTCTTTGTTCTGTTATAGAAAATCTAATGGCATTCCTCTTTTATTCATTGCATCTCACTTTGGAAATACAGAAGGTAGGAGTTGACTTCTCAATCTCTATTGTAAAGTAAATATATATTTTTTCCCATTAATATATCAACGTTTTGAATACGTATCCTGCATTTTTAGGTCATATTATATTTCATCTTCTTGACGGTAAGTGTTATTCCAGTGATGTGGCAGAAAGCTCATTCATTTCATACGACTTCCCTGACAGGTGTCAATCACCATATTGGATGAGAATGACAACAGCCCGACGTTTGACATCACATCTGACTCCTCGGTGGACATCCCAGAGGACATGGCCCTCGGAAACAAAGTGGCCACGGTGCTGGCGCGTGACAAAGACGCTGAAGACAATGGACTGGTGAGCAACAGTAGAGAGATTAACTCAACCCCTGCCAGCAGGGGGCGCCGATAGTTCAGCAACCGTTACCGTTCCATTTGTACACTTTCAGAGTTACAGACCCACAAGGGTCCATTTGTTTCCTATCTCTAATTGAGCTAGGTACCCCCTGGAACTCCCTCAAGTACCCCCAGGGGTCCCCGGACCCCACTTTGGGAACCCATGTTCTAGGCTACGGCTGTATCCAGCACTCACGGAATGCCTATTATCCCACTGTGATAGCACAGTGGTGGAAAGTACATTTGGGGAAACTTCACCCTTTTTGCAAAAAAATGTTAATGACGTTTAGAAGATTTAGAACACTTTCCTGGGGGTCTTTATGTGTGTAATATGTGGTTTTAGATATGTTAGATTTTAGCAGTGAGCCCACTGTCTCTGATGTCATGGACACTGGGCTCACTTACTTCCTGGACTACATGTTGTCTCAGTAAGACAGCCCTCCCCCTATCCACAAGGAGGAGCAGTGCACCAAAGCATTATGGGAATTGTAGTCCAGGAAGGAAGAGACACTGGGCTCACTGCTAAAATCTAAAATATCTATAACCACATATAATACACATAAAGACCCCAGGAAAGTAAATCTTCTAAACGTCATTAACATATATGTGTCCCTTTAAGTACTGTACTTAGGTACAATTGTGAGGCATTTATTTGTACTTTACTTGAGTATTTCCAATTTCCAATAGTTGTCTCCACCAGGCCGAAGGCATGGGGAGAGAATATGTTTTGCACTCCGTCCGTGTGTCCTTGTGTCCGTCTGTCTGCGTACAGCAATAATCTCCGGCACAGTTGGCCCGGCCGATGCCAAACTGTTTGCACACACTCCCTGGATGCCAACGACAAACCTCTGCCCCAGTTTTTTCCACAACGGCCTGTTATAGCGCCACCATGAGGCCGACTTTTGCAAAACACATTTCTGTAGATTACTAGCACACATTTTATCCATACATGTAGCTTGTAGATCGGCTATTTTCAACGGAAGTGAAAAGTATATGCTGTCCATGGGAACGGATTTATTTAGAATCCTTATATCTCGGATTATCTCTCAGCTGTTTTTTGCAGCTCATTTCTATAAACGATATGAACAGCGGTTACAAAATGTTTGTAACCGCCCAATGTTTTGGGCGAACATTTGCGTGATTTTACACTACTATTTTAAACTTATGTTTCTCCGCTTTTCCGAGTGAAACGGCTTTCAAAATAAGATGGTTCTCCGCTGATATGAAATGGTGGCGATCTTTGAATATAAATTCAGCCACCAGATGGCACTGATTAGTTAATAATTTCATTTCAATATTACAGTATGACAATTCCTCTGCCTTCCTCTCTCCCTCTCTGTCTTACAGGTCAGCTTTAGTCTGGTGGCAGGCAACATGCAGGATGTGTTTGAGATCAGGACGGTGAATAACACGTATGGAGAGGTGTACGTCAACGCTCCTCTGGACAGAGAGTCTGTGGACCGCTATCTGCTAAAGGTCAGACAGTGACCAGCGACCATGCACAATCTTGGTTATGTTCTTCTGCAAAGTGTACCAACCCAACTCCACTTTTTATTTAGTCTAAATGTGCAGCGTATCTGCACGAGTACATCCTCGTCGCCGCGTTGCGAGCTTGCATGTAGATCGGCTATTTTCACTACCTCTTAAACATTTGTTTCATAACGTATGAAGTTTCTTTCAAAATTTCTGATTTGTTTTTCTTTGATTTCTTCAGGAAATTACAAAAAACAAACAAAAAAAGTCATGAAACATTTTAGCTTTTTTTGGGGGTGTGTGTGTGGGGGGGGGGGGGGGTGTTGTTTTTTGAAAAATGTTTTGAAACAATTATTAGAAACTAAATGTAGGAAAGGGACCGATAAGAATGGTTCCGCGGCCCACGAAAGGGGGCCCGACCCACTGTTTGGGAAACAGTGCTCTAAAGCTCTATAGATTATATTTGTGTGTGTGTGTGTGTGTGTGTGTGTGTGTGTGTGTGTGTGTGTGTGTGTGTGTGTGTGTGTCTGTCCATGTGTGTGTGTGTGTGTGTGTGTGTGTGTGTGTGTGTCCATGTGTGTGTGTGTGTGTGTGTGTGTGTGTTGGGGCAGGTGCGTGCCATAGACAGCGGCTCTCCTCCCAGGTTCATGGACCACTCCCTCACCATCAACATCCTGGACGTCAATGACAACACGCCTGTCATAGAGAGCCCCCGGGGCTACAACGTCAGCGTGAGCGAGGTGAGACGCACACGTGTGCACCGCACACGCGCAGATACACACACACACGCACACGCTAGATTGTATTACTGTAGTCTACTAGGGAGAACGTCAGCATTTTAACCCATTTTGACCTGAGATCAGATTCTAAAAATGTCTTCTACATCCTGACAGTTTTCTGAAAAAGCTATGTTTCTATGTCAGTCGTTCTTCGATTTTTCAAAAATAGCAGACCCGCCCAAAATGGGTTAAGATGCCGATTTGATGCCGATCTACAAGCTCACACTGTGTCGTTAGGCGACACACAAAATGCCCAATCCTAACCTAGTGTGTGTGTGTGTGTGTGTGTGTGTGTGTGTGTGTGTGTGTGTGTGTGTGTGTGTGTGTGTGTGTGTGTGTGTGTGTGTGTGTGTGTGTGTGTGTGTGTGTGTGTGTGTGTGTGTGTGTGTGTGTGTGTGTGTGTGTGTGTGTGTGCGTGCCTGCGTGTTTGCGTGCGTGGGTCCGTCCGTGTGCGCTTGACCGTGGCATGTCCAGAACGTGGGCGGCGGTACGTCGGTGCTGCGCGTGGTGGCCACGGACCGGGACATCGGGCCCAACGCCATGCTCTTCTACTACATCACGGCAGGCAACCAGGACCTGACCTTCCGCATGGACCGCGTGACGGGCGAGATGGTGACGCGGCCCGCCCCGCCGGACCGCGAGCGCCAGCAGGAGTACCGGCTGACCGTCACCGTCGAGGACGACGGCACGCCAACTCTCTCGGTAAGACCACCATTGGTGGAAAGTAACTAAGTACATTTTACTTAAGTACTCTTTACTTAAGTACAATTTTGAGATATTAGTACTTTTTTTAGGTTTCCAATATACTTTCACTTCTACTACACTACAATAAACTGTAGAGGGTTATTCGGAAGGCATACTTTGGTTAGACATAGCATTGGTCCGACTGGATTAAGGTTGGTGAGGGGTGCGTTAAAATGACCGGATTAAGGTTGGTGAGGGGTGCGTTAAAACGACCGGATTAAGGTTGGTGAGGGGTGCGTTAAAACGACCGGATTAAGGTTGGTGAGGGGTGCGTTAAGACGACTGGATTAAGGTTGGTGAGGGGTGCGTTAAGGCTTGAGAGAGGGTTAAGGTTAGGTTTAGGTGTGCTGCCCCGTGGCAGCACGGTTTCTGGTTTAAGGTTAGGTTTCTGGTTTCTGGTTAGGTTTCTGGTTTAGGTTAGGTTTCTGGTTTAGGTTAGGTTTCTGGTTTAAGGACTTCAGTGTTTTGTACCATACTATTGTATTCGTACAGAACAAAGAATGTTTGCTTTCGCCATCTTTGTTGAAGAAGAGTCTGGGCTTTGAGATATCGGACCAATGGTATGTCTAACCAAAAGCATGCACCTGGGTTATTCATGTTGTTCAATCTGTTGCGGACATCTATTCGCGGTGGTGACTGGAAGTTGGCTAGGACAGGGGTTCTCATCGTTTTTGGCCGGGGACCCCCGGAAATGCTTTGGCAATGTCTCGGGACCCCCGCCCCGCCCCCTCCCGACCCCCAATATAAATTGACTGCTACAATAACCTTAAACCATTTTGGGCGGGAACCCCTTTTGGTGTTTTAAGCATTGTTATAATTTAGCTATTGAAAAATAGCAGATCTACAAGCTCATAGCGCGCCACCGAGTGGCGCACTACGAGCTTGTAGGTCTGGTATTTTTGAAAAAAAGTGAAAATAAAATTTAAAAATAAATCTTTTTTTTTTTTTTTGAATAATTTGGGGACCCCCTAAAATAATTTGGCGACCCCCCGAGGGGTCGCGACCCACGGGTTGAGAACCCCTGGGCTAGGATATAGTTGGAGTGGTGCGCAGCCAGAAAGAGGCTCTATCTGGGGTAGCGTCACACTTCTCACTACAGATCCCTCTTTTGGTCAGCCGTGGTACTGCAAAGCTCCTCTGCTAGAAAGGTGATGTGCTCGTTTGGCTGATTTGCATCGGCTAGTGAACATGGATTTTCTTTATCCACCTGCATTAGGCTTAAAGGCAGAAATCAGATAATCAGGCTAATGATTGGCCCAACAGACCAGTGGTCATAATATATTCCAATGTCACTCAGAACCTCTTATTGGCAAAATTGGACAGTGCATGCCCGTGTTGATTTCGTCAACTGGCGAAAAATGATCGTCGACTACCCTTTTTCACTGACAAAACTACATAAAAACTAAGCCATGATGAATACTATGACTAAATTAAATTGTCAACACATAAAAACTAGACTAAAATGTTTGTAAGGGAACTGTAGACGAGAGATCCAGTATAAGTCATTTTACACTTGGTTGCATGCTGAAAATAGCAGATCTACAAGCTCACAGCGCGTCGCAGTGTGAGCTCGGCCATTTTCAGCATCAAGGCCTGTAGATTTAGTCGACTAAAACTAGACTTAACACCAAAACATTCAAATGAAAACTATTCAAGAGACTATAAGACGTAAAAATCAAAGTTTGCTGTCAAAATCAACACTGAATTGGGACGGTACATATGCGCTCCAGTAGTAGTAGTGGCTTTCATTATTATAAGTTTGTGCAGCAGTTTGAGCTGATACCAGCCCTATACAGGAACAGGAAACACTCTGCAGTGTAAACAGGAAACCACAGCTCCAGGCCATGTATACTCGCAAGAAAGGGGAAGAAGAATATGTACGCTTCCTGTTTTAGGTACGCCTGCCCATACTTAAGAGTTACGGTAAAAAGGAGTTCCTCATCAGCAGTGGTTAACACTTCTAGAGGTGCCCTGGTTAGCCTGTTTAGACACTCAGCAGTGGTTAACAACACTTCTAGAGGTGCCCTGGTTAGCCTGTGTACCCCTTTTAGGCCTGACGTCGAAATAAAATAAAAAAAGTCTTCTGAAAGAATATATATTCAAAGATTTGTGCCGCATTTTCACGATTTTTCAAAAATAGCAGACCTACGAGCTCGTAGCGCGCCACTGGGTGGCGCGCTATGAGCTTGTAGATCTGCTATTTTTCAATAGGTAAAGTATAACATAATGCTTAGTTAAAACACCAAAAGGGGTTCCCGCCCAGAATGGGTTAAAGACCTGAGAACTGATCCTACAAAATGTCTTCGAAATCCTGACAGTTTGTCTGAAAATGTTTCTGTGTCAGTGGTTCTCAAACTACTTCATGTCAAGGACCCACAGAGCTGTCTGTAATTTGGCCGCAGTCAGACCTCCCATCTGAAAATATGTTCTTCCAGGGACCCCCCCCCCCCCCCCCCCAGAAGCAAAGATTTGAGTTAAAAAAGTTCGCTGTGAAAGAATATATATATATTGAAAGATGTGCACACATTTTCATGGTTTTTCAAAAATCGCAGATCTACAAGCTCGTAGCACGACACTCGGTGCCGCGCTACAAGCTTGTAGATCTGCTATTTTTAAAACAGCTAAAGTTTAAAATGATATAAAAAGCTAAGGCGACACAGACCTCTAAATGGTTTAGAGTCTTTCATCTATCTCTCTATAGAGAGTCCTCCTGGCATCTTGTTTTATGAGAAGAGATCCATCTCTTTTTTTTGTTTTTACAAAAACAAGATGCCAACAAACAAACACTGTTTTCATCATTTCCCCCCATCGTTTCAATGCCGTACGTCGTTCCTCCAGTGCACCACCTTTTTCTTTTTAGAAGCACACAAGCGGAACAACCTTGTTATATCTGTAAAATGGCTCCCCTGGGGCAGCTAGAACCGCGTGTCCTCCTCGTGTCATGATAGCTTTGGAGAGCTGCCAGTGGATAAGTGCTCTGATGTAGATGAATAGAGACACAGGGGCTCCCAAAGTGTAAGAGCTTTTTTTGCTTTATTAAAGAAAACCAGAAAAAAGGGACTTTTCTTTTTTTTTTTACACGGGAATTCAGTGGCAATCTACAGGACAAACACAGTTTCCAAAGTGATTACTTTACAAGCTTTGTACAGTATATATATTGACACACGCACACGCACACACACACACACACACACACAAACACAAACACACGCGTGCGGATATTATGTAACCTTGGCTTGACTGCCATCAGCAGTGTTCGAGAACTTTGAGAAACGACATATACTTTTAATACCCTGTCCTGCCCATCATGCTACACATCCTGCTGTGCGTTTCTTTGAGCACCTTGCTGCAATGTGGGGTTCACATACACATCATACGCCCTTAAACGTCAACTTAAGACAAAAATAACATTAAAAACACTTTGCCTGCTATGTTGTCGTCTTTAATATGACTATTCTTTGGTAATCAACGTTCGATACATTCCTCTGTGCGTGGAGTATAGGTATTATTTACACAGCAAACGTGTGGAATCTGTGGATAATATCAATTTCCCTATTCAATTACAATGTAATATAGTGAATTATACCAATACCAATATACAAAATTATTGCATCATTAGAAACAGAAAACGGACAAAAGAATTATAAATGTTTTTCGTTTCTTTTTCTGTTGGATTTTTTACATGAAGCAAATAACGATAAAGCATTTTTTCAGATGAATGTTCCGCCAGATTTCCTCACTCAAGAGAATAAAAGCTGCCCTAAGCAGTATTTTATATTACTATTTACATTACAGAAGGAAAAAAGAAAGAAAAAAAGCCAACATTTGGCAAAAATAACAGATCTATGCATTGTAAGTTTGCCGATCGGCTATTTTCTGCAAAGAGTTTTGGTGTAGAGGTAAAAAGTAGGTGGACCAAGTATAGATCCCTTAGGGACTCCGGTCAACTAAGTAAGGGTTTAAGTGCAGGATTCCATTGACCTTAATTTATGCACACCGCTGCCATCTCACCAGCAAGGTGGTAACTAGGTGCAATTTCCCATTGAAAGCCCATTCATCTAAACAGAAAGTCCTATCTGATTGTATTAACCCATTTTGACCTGAGATCAGATTCTAAAAATATCTTCTACATCCTGACAGTTTTCTGAAAAAGCTATGTTTCTATGTCAGTCGTTCTTCGATTTTTCAAAAATAGCAGACCTACAAGCTCGTAGCGCGCCACTCGGTGGCGCGCTATGAGCTTGTAGATCTGATATTTTTCAATAGCTAGACAAACACCGAAAGGGGTTCCCGCCCAGAATGGGTTAAACGACATCAAACTCACCACCATTGCAGCTGTATGAAAAGCTTGAATTATCCTCTTTGTATCTGCAAAGTGTTTGTTTCATAAGAAACTCCACCGTAGACATGTTATGAGCTACTAAGTGCTCATGGAAGTCACTGAGCGGCCCTGCGTAGTGCGTACCACCTCAAATTTGCATTTATTGCTGGAGACAGCAGGACGTTGCTTTACTGTTAACGAGCTCTTCCAAACTCTTGACACAGCTGCATGACATTTCTTGACAGAAAGTAGCTCATAACAACATGTCTACGGCGGATTTCTATGAAACAAACGCTTTGCAGATTTGCAGAAAGAGGATAATTCAAGCTTTTCGCTACAGCTGCAATGTTGGTGAGTTTGACGTCGTTTAACCCATTTTGGGGCGGGAACCCCTTTTGGTGTTAGCATTATGTTATGCTTTAGCTATTGAAAAATAGCAGATCTACAAGCTCATAGCGCGCCACCGAGTGGCGCGCTACGAGCTTGTAGGTCTGATTTTTGAAAAATCGAAGAACGACTGACATAGAAACATAGCTTTTTCAGAAAACTGTCAGGATGTAGAAGACATTTTTAGAATCTGATCTCAGGTCAAAATGGGTTAATACAATCAGATAGGACTTTTCTGTTCTACTTATCAGTTGCCACCTTACTGGCAACATGGCTGTGGTGTGCATACGGTCAGTTGGTGGCTGGGTGGATGAGTGACAGGGTGAGCACGTGCATTGTGTTTACTGTGAAAGTAAACTGAGGTAGCAAAGACAGAAGTGATCGGAGGACCAACGGCCTGTGTGGAAGTGATACAGAGGATAGAGGAACAGAGTCATGCCATTAAAAACAACTGGTTTACAGTCTTCTGTATTGATATTGCTGTCACGCGGCAGAGCACTTAATTTCAGCGACGGGAGAAAAGGGGTGAAAGAGGAAAGGTTGAAGAAACAAAAAAGGCTCATCCTGGTGCTCTGAAGGATGGCCCAGAGGAGCATTTATTATTATTATTTATTTTTTATGACCCTTAGTTCACTCAGCACCGAGATCGCCTTTTGAGTTGACGCCTCCTGGTCCAAACGCCACTCGCCTTTTGACGGCTTTCTTTTAATATCAATTGATTACGGTTCACAACGGTGTTCTGTACGCGCTCGTAACACTCATGCTGTATATGGGAACGCAGTTTATTTTTTTTAGAATCCTAATATCTCGGATTCTTCTTTTTGGCTCAAAACAAGCTTGATTTGCGTCTCATTTCTCTAAACGATATGATCTCCCGGTTATAAAATGTATGTTTTGGGTGAATTAAATAACAATCGTGGCACCCGTTAACATAGCGATAATTCACTTCCTGGGTCTCGGGTTTCGAACTTAAGAGTCTCGCCGTGTTAAATGACTGGCTGGCGCTGCTGGAGTACACTTTTCAGACACCAGATGGGGGGTGTTGGTGGTAAATGAGTTAATATGCCCACCCTTTGCACATGGAAATACGCCCTCTCTCAACATGGTTCCTGGAACATCCCAAGCACTGACTGGGGCACCTGTTGGTCCGTAAAGCCATCGTCTGCTGTCGGATTGGCATATCACAAACACACATACCCAGCCCCCTCCCTTCCCCTCGAGCTATACAACACATGCACAGACAAATAAAAGAGCCCCGATGACCTCCAGCTGTAGTCGTATAGTGGAAGGAAATACGAGAAACAAAAACAAAAGAACCACCACCACAAAAGCACACTCTGTTCCCCGTTGCGGTCCAGACACAAGCGCACGCGAGGGATCTGTCGGTGGAGGCGATTGTGAGACAGGTCTGCAGTGATGATGACACCGCTGTGGTGACTGTATATACTGTATTTATGGGGAAGAAGAAGCTTGAGAGCCGCCGTTACTGTTGACCAGTCCGGTCAGGTCAGAGAGATGAGATGAGATGAAGAGGCATCGTTCTTATACCTGCAGGAAGTCTGGGTCCTCCAGGATGGTATCTGGAAGAGGAAAGGGGTTTTGGTTCTGTGAGCATATTATATAAAGATGGCACAAGAACAAGGATGGTTAATTAACCCCCATTAAGACCTGAGACCAGATTCTACAAAATGTCTTCCAAATCCTGACAGTTTGCTGAAAAACATATCACTGGTGCTAAAACTTTTCCATGTCAAGGACCCACAGAATGATCTGTATTTGGCCGCGGACCCCCATCTGAAAATATGTAGTTCCAGGGACCCCCCCCCCCCCCTCCCCCCCCCCCCCCCAGAAGCAAAGATTTGAATTAAAAACGTTCGCTGCGAAAGAATATATTCTACGATTTGCACACATGACTTTTCAAAAATAGCAGATCTACAAGCTCGTAGCGTGGCACTCGGTGCCTCACTATGAGCTTGTAGATCTGCTATTTTTCAACAGATGGAAGTTTAAAATAATGGTTAAAGTGGTTAAAAGCTGTAAGGCGACACAGATGCGTCTTGCACACATGCATGCGTTGAGTATATTTGCTGATAAGTGTGGAAACTTCATTGCGAGGGAGTTCGAATTTTCAACACTCTACTTCCTACTTCTGCAACATAGGCTACACAGATCATTGCACATATATATATCTCTCTCTCACACACACACAAACATACACACACACACACACACACACACACACACACACACACACACACACACACACACACACACACACACACACACACGGAAACACACCTCCTACATACTCAGACACGACACTCGTATACTGTACTGTAGGCTGTTTCTTTATTTCTCAGAATAAGTCGTGAGTCACTGGAAAACCACAAGAAAGCAGAACAAGCAAAGTGGTCCTTGGCCAGAGTTGTGACATTTTTGAAGATCAAGAGGGAACTGTTTTCTGGTTAAATTCCGCTTGTTTAAAGTTCAGCCGTGTATCATTTTTGGTCAGGAAAGCTGAAGTGAACCAACCGGGGACTGTCTGTACGATTTGGACACCGCTCAAGGTGAACACATGTTTTCTAAGTGAACTGGGGACTGTACGATCTGGACACCGTTCAAGGGAACACATGTTTTCTAAGTGAACCGGGGACTGTACGATCTGGACACCGTTCAAGGGAACACATGTTTTCTAAGTGAACTGGGGACTGTACGATCTGGACACCGTTCAAGGGAACACATGTTTTCTATGATCCTGGATGTATTATTTGTTTGAACAATGAACTTAATACTAACATAATAATCCAGGGGTTCTCAAACCTTTCCATGACAAGCACCCCTAATAGCCATAGACTCTGGCTACGGCCCGGCATTGCGAAATGGCTTATTATAATAATAATAATAATAATAATAATAATAATTAATAATCTCATCAAACCCTGTACACTCAAGACACTGCCCCCCTTAGATCTCCAGATATGGAGCTGACCTGTTCTGACATTCCATATGTTGATCTGACCTCATCAAACCCTGTACACTCAAGACACGCTCCATATATGGCCAGACCTCATCAAACCCTGTACACTCAAGACACGCTCCATATATGGCCAGACCTCATCAAACCCTGTATACTCAAGACACGCTCCATATATGGCCAGTACAGAATTAATTCCATATGTTGATCTGACCCCCATGCCAAATTATCATCCTCAGGGCGTCTTACTGGTTATTATTATTATTATCATTAACTAGAGCGGTGCCCGTTGGGCACTGGCCTACTTGGAACGAAGTTGGAAATGGATGCCCCACCCAGATATTATCTGGGTGTTCCTTTTATGCCCATATATGGTGTTCTTTGTCAGGAATGCCCAAATATGGAGTCTGGCCCGGGCAGAGGCCTTTTGTTGCCCGGCAGAGGCCTTTTGTGGCGGTTCTGGACAACCGTGGGTCCAACCGACTCGACACCGGGCACTGCACATCCCTGTGTGGGTGTGGAACGCGTGTGTCGAATTTGTAGTCGGTGGGGCGAACGGTTCTCGAGTTACGTGGATTAGAGACATACAGACGTGCTGAGACGTACCGAGACATTCGTTTTTACCCTTTTTAAAAACCTGTTATGACTTCATGGTAACTAACAGGTCTGGCTACTGTGGCTGTAAAAATGCACCCCAATATCCCTGAAAAGTATATCTTTTTTAGTTTTTACTGTATACTGTACTGTTTCTGCTTATGAAGCATTTAACCCATTCTGGATGGGAACCCCTTATTAAGTATTATGTTATACTTTAGCTATTGAAAAATAGCAGATCTACAAGCTCATAGCGCGCCACCGAGTGGCGCGCTACGAGCTTGTAGGTCTGCTATTTTTTTTAAATCGTGAAAATGCGGCAACAAATCTTTGAAAATATATTATTTCAGAGCCAACGTTTTTTCTATTTCGACGTCAGGCCTAAATGGTTTAAGCCAAACCAAATCCAATGCCCACAATACCAACCTTCGATCCAATGTCAATGAAGTTACACAAATCAAATCAAACAAATCTTTCTTTTCTATCCTGGAAGACATTGGGTCATTCCAAAGATCCTAGAGGAATGAATTCAGTTTCACTGTTGGACGATGTTCACTAAAACGTGGCCCCTGTCCTGTTGCCCCTGTGCCCGCTGAGACTGACCTAGCAGGAAGCAATCCACCTTGGAATGTCTGGAACGTCTTGCCCAGGTGCCCACGGCCCCGGGAATCATTCACGCAAAAAAAACACTAGACTGGATTGAACTCACCCACTGTAACTAATCGTCCCGCATGTCTGTTCAAGATGAGCTTGAGCGCAGTGTCTGAAAGGGCCATTAGCGTTTAACCCATTCTGGGCGGGAACACCTTTTGGTGTTAGCATCATGTTATGCTTTAGCTATTGAAAAATAGCAGATCTACAAGCTCATAGCGCGCCACCGAGTGGCGCGCTACGAGCTTGTAGATCTGCTATTTTTGAAAAATCGAAGAACGACTGATATAGAAACATAGCTTTTTCAGAAAACTGTCAGGATGTAGAAGACATTTTTAGAATCTGATCTCAGGTCAAAATGGGTTAAATGAGAGTGCTGATGAGTGGAGAATGACTGGTGTTGAGGGGAAGTGCGAAAGAGAGTCGAAGGGGGAATAAGGGTGAAAGTTACAGCGCAAAAAAACAGGTGGTTTCAGTTCTACAGCGACGGAAATTAAAGCTCCTTTTGCAGCACGCATGCCACTTGACGTGTGTGTGTGTGTGTGTGTGTGTGTGTGTGTGTGTGTGTGTGTGTGTGTGTGTGTGTGTGTGTGTGTGTGTGTGTGTGTGTGTGTGTGTGTGTGTGTGTGTGTGTGTGTGTGTGTGTGTGTGTGTGTGTGTGATCACTGATCACGTAAACCCATGGTTAATTTATTTTATCATTTTGGACTGTGCTGTGTGCTTGTTGATTTTTTTTTAAAATTATTATTCATTATTCCAACTGAAATTCCAGCTTTGTGTCCTTGTGAAACATTGATTGATTGATTGATTGATTGATTGATTGATTGATCGATTGATCGATCAATTGATTGTATGGACCATCCGGTAGTTATTTCGAACATGGTACCAAGATGTTAAAAGAATCACAACATAGAAACTAAGCAACTCAACTCAGCTACTAACCTGACTGTACTCTATGGCTCTGAGACATGGACACTTTCAAAGAAATTAGAGAAACGGTTGGATGGCACTTACACCCGCCTTCTAATGAGAGAGCAAAATCTGTCTTGGAAGAGCCACCCATCGACTAATCTAATATACGGCAACCTTCCCCCTGTTTCTTCACTAGTCCGATCCAGAAGAACACAGTTTGCCGGCCACTGCTACAGAGCTGACTATGAGGTTATATCTTCCCATCTTCTCTGGAATCCTGCTTCAAAGCAGACCAGAGGTAGAAAACTGTCGTTCCCTGATGTCATCGCTATGGACACATGCATCAGTAAGCTGCAGGAACTGGGGATGGAAATGAAGGACCGGAAAGTCTGGCGTGGCATTGTGAAATCCATGATCAAATGATGATGATGAATACATACTGAATAATATGATTTGCAACACCTGCAGCTTGTTCCTATATATTTATAGCTGTCAAACCACTGTACCAAGCAGAACAGAGCAGCTGCACGATGGAAATGGCACTGAATCAACGGTGACACGAGAAGTTACAGGAACTTTAGTATGCTGTCGCACTTATATAATAGCAGCACTAGATATTCACAGGAGAGTGACTGTTCCAATATCATTCCTACATAGGAGACACTGAGATATAATATCAACTCCATGACAAAACACTTTCCACATATTGTTTGTTTCTTGACAGCTTCTTCTTATAGTTCCAAACAGGATTGCCTCGATTTTCCACAAAAATGTATTGAAAGCCTGTTTATCTATGAGCCATTGTCTTACACTTTCAATTACAAATTCATTCCATGGAGTGTTTCTCAATCTCACTGACCTCATTTCCAGATAGATACCAGTAACACAGAATCTTACATTTCAAATCGAGCAAGATTATGCCAACATAATTTCCCTCATCAAAGTCAAACAAAATGAATAAGACCAGTTTTAGTAGCAGGGTTTTAGTAGCAGGGTTTTAGTAGCGCGACGCAGCCAACACAACTGCGTTGGGGCTCAGAGGCACTTGGAGCACACGGCCGGTAGAGTATGTATTTGTGAGGCCAGACTGACGCTCATACAACAACTTTTAGACACTAAAAAAATACTGTTCCACTTGCATACTCCACCCCTTGCTATGGATCAATTGAAATAGATATTTTTCCAGCCGTGGATCTGACAGGACGACGTCGTACAGTATGTTCAAGTTTCAGCTGACGTTGCTGCTGAGAGTAGAATGCAATTCCTGACTTATACTTATCCTCTAGTTGTGCATGGGTGTCGATCTACATGCTCTGTGAGCTTGTAAATCTGTTGTGTTTTCCGTGCAACACCCGCATGCAACTCAGGATTAAGCCAGGCTAGAGGCTCTGAAAGAAGTGCCACCCTCGTTTTCATGCACGTATGGTCGTGCATGCATGCTGTGCACATGATTTATTATTACTATTCAAGTCTCTTGAATAGTTTTAATTTAGTTTGTCACCTGGAATGTCTTAGTGTTAGTCTAGTTTTAGTCGACCAAATATCATATGATTTTAGTCGACTAAATCTACAGTTGGTTTAGTCGACTTAAAGGGATAGTTCAGATTTTTTGAACTTAAGTTGTATGAAATACTTGCCATTAATATAGTGGTTGCAACTGTATTAATTGATTGCCCGAGTCCTGTGGTGGGGGTTCTGCTCTGGTTTTGGTGAAATATCAAGTAGTTCCGGTCATTTTGTGGGGGGCACTGGGGGCCACGCAGTAAAAGTAAATTAATCCACAAAACTAACGTCATTTGTATTGTAATTTACTTTTACTGCGTGGCCCCAGTGCCCCCCACAAAATGACCGGAACTACTTAATATTGACCAAAACCAGAGCAGAACTCCCAACATGGGACTCGGGCAATCAATGAATACAGTTGCAACCACTATATTAATGGCAAGTATTTCATACAACTTAAGTTCAAAAAATCTGAACTATCCCTTTAAATGTATTTTGGTGGACCGTGATGCCTGATTTTACACTTGCTGAAAATAGCAGAAATACAAGCTCACAACGAGTCGCGCTGTTGTCGAAATTGTCAATATATTTAGTAGCTTTAGCTTATAGTTTTCATTTAGTTTACATTTAGTTTTCGTCAGTGACAGAAAGGTAGTCGACGAACATTTTTGTGTGTGCGTGTGCGTGCGTGTGCGTGCATGTTCGCGTGTGTGTGCACGTGTGTGTGTGTTTACCTACCCTGCGATGGGAAGAAGACATTTCCGTCGCCAGGGGGGGAGAGGGGGGTCGCTGACTCAGACAGGAGGTGACGGCCTGTCTCCGATGCCTGTCTGGTCATAATCTGAGACACGGTGCGGCTTTTAGTCTGCAGGGATCCCCCCATGAACACAGGGTTCTCGTGTCCCAGGGCCGTACTGTCACAGACACACACACAGTCACACGGCACACGCACGCGCACACACACACACACACACACACACACACACACACACACACACACACGCACACGCACACAGACAGAGATAAACAGTCATTTAATTTCATTATTATAAAAATAATTATGTTTTTCCTTCTTTTGATATACCCCAATTTCCCTATTTTGTGACCTTTCAGATAATAAAGCCATCATAACAGGTTCATGAAGTGCATAACAACGCCAAGATAACGTAACTTTACCCCCCAAAAAGCCAAGGTGACATACAGTTGATTGTGCTGGATTACCTACAGTATCTAAAGCTATACTATAGTTTCAAGTCTCTGCAAGTTTATTTTCATACCTTCCTGAAATGAATGGAAACCAATGTATTCCTCAAGGAGATAGAAGAAAAACTAAACAAAACAAAGACTGCAGTATGTTTTGGAAGTATACCAAATGGAAGTATACCAAATGGAAGTATACCAAATGGAAGTATACCAAATGGAAGTATACCAAATGGAAGTATACCAAATGGAAGTATACCAAATGGAAGTATACCAAATGGCTACACATGCAGTGCCATCAGTATGGTCGTTCTAAGAAGTCAGGGCAGCGCTCTGTGAGCAAGTGTGCGTGTGTGCATGCGTTAGGAGCAGTCTTTGACGATAGAGACAAAAACGAGCACACTCAGTCAGTATAATGCCTTCCTCAGCATGTGTTACACGCTTTGGCTCGACTCCAAACTGCGTCTGTGTACGCGGCACCGTGTATCTATGAATTAAAAGTACCAGAAGGACTTTGGAGTGCTGGCCCTATTATTTTCTTATTGTGGATCAGGAGGTCCAAGCCATCAGCTACTGTACACACCGATGGTGAGACATATCCTTTGTGGTGTGTTTTATGAGGATGTGTTGTGGACAAACAGCTGTTATTGGGGTGGGTCTGCCAGGCCAGCTGTCAGACGGACTGTGGGAACACTCACCTGTCCATTCTCACCAGCTCGTGTGCACCTGGGGAGAGAGAGAGGGGAAAGGGAAATGGGCTATTGTGAGAGAACTGAAACGGACGTGAGCGGAATTAACCCTTCAGCTCCCAGTGTGGGGATGTGTTTCCCGCTGTGTGACGTAGATCTCAAATGTCCTGCACTGCAGTTCTGCAGGAAATGCGTGGAAGTGAGGCATAATGGCCTGAACGCTGTGTTTTGCTGTGTCATGCATGGGGATAATTGTCGGTGTGTGTGTGTGGTCTGCAGGGTATCTAAGGCCCCATTTAGACTTCAGTCACATCCAGTCAAATCCGATTGAAATCTGCCCGACCTTTCACACTTCTATCTGCAAGTGACCAGATCCAATCTGTGTGTTCAGACTGCTTTTAAACAACTCAACCCAAAGCCGCCCTGCGTCGACATATCTGCTTTGGTTACCGTGGTTGTAACCAACAACAATATGACATTGCAGATAGGACCGTGTGTAGCCATTCTCTAACATTCCGCGAGAAATGTCCTCATAAACGGCCTTTTTTCTGTGCTTTCATTCATTCTAGAAGTTTAGTTTGTACGGAGGCATCCCCCAAAGCGCAAGGAGTGCCAAGGTCTGACGTCATTTCACATCCTACCCGGTTTGGGTAGGATGTTTTCTCTCTTTTCTCTTCTCTCTTGTTTACTTAGCTCAGCGTGTCGTAAATGAAAATACCCCCGCTCTGTAATGGCGTCACGTCAGTAGTGCTCGGGTCGCTGCAAGTGACGTTTTGGACAGTTTGCGTCACATCATCAGGTTGCTGCATTCAGACTGAGACGGATCTCCTCAAATCGGATTTGAAACAGATTGGAAACCACCTCACTGTCTTGACCAACTGTCTGAAACTGAAACCACCTCACTGTCTTGACCAACTGTCTGAAACTGAAACCACCTCACTGTCTTGACCAACTGTCAAAATTCTGATTTTGACACACTCTAGAAATGCAGAAGTCCAGTTCTCAGCGTTTTTGATGGTCGTCAGAAACCCCCAAGCGTTGCAACGTCCACTTGAGTTGACCGCCGTCCAAGTTCTGACCCGATAGAGACAGAATCCAAAAGTCAACATGTGACTTTTTTTTTGCACCCCCTTCAAGTCACAGGTTGACGCTTGGTCACATTTGTCACAAAAGCGGGCGGGCAGGCGGGCACTCGTGTGGGCGTGCGTGCGTGCGTGCGTGCGTGTGTGGTTGCATGCACATGTCAACGTACGTCTGCTGGAGTGGCTGCTCTGCCTGTGCTTGTACACCAGCAGCAGGATGAGGGGCACGGAGAGCAGAGCCATGATGCAGGCTGCTGTGGCCAGGACGGCTGACACTGTGCCTGGAGGGGGGACACACACAGAACATACAACATGATACAGGCTGCTGTGGCCAGGACGGCTGACACTGTGCCTGGAGGGGGGACACACACAGAACATACAACATGATGCAGGCTGCTGTGGCCAGGACGGCTGACACTGTGCCTGGAGGGGGGACACACACAGAACATACAACATGATACAGGCTGCTGTGGCCAGGACGGCTGACACTGTGCCTGGAGGGGAGACACACACAGAACATACAACATGATACAGGCTGCTGTGGCCAGGACGGCTGACACTGTGCCTGGAGGGGGGACACACACAGAACATACAACATGATACAGGCTGCTGTGGCCAGGACGGCTGACACTGTGCCTGGAGGGGGGACACACACAGAACATACAACATGATACAGGTGCTGTGGCCAGGACGGCTGACACTGTGCCTGGAGGGGGGACACACACAGAACATACAACATGATACAGGCTGCTGTGGCCAGGACGGCTGACACTGTGCCTGGAGGGGGGACACACACAGAACATACAACATGATACAGGCTGCTGTGGCCAGGACGGCTGACACTGTGCCTGGAGGGGGGACACACACAGAACATACAACATGATACAGGCTGCTGTGGCCAGGACGGCTGACACTGTGCCTGGAGGGGGGACACACACAGAACATACAACATGATACAGGCTGCTGTGGCCAGGACGGCTGACACTGTGCCTGGAGGGGGGACACAGAACATACAATAATAATGAATGTATTTCTATAGAGCTTTTTGAGTGGTGCAACCACTCCAAGGAACAGCAATGTCCGTGTTAACCTATGTGACTTTAACCTATGTGACTATGAGTACCAGTAGGGGCAAAAGTGGCACTGTCGTGCCAGAAACAGAGAGAGAGAGATAGTGCTGCACTGTTGCCTGGGGGGGGCAGGGGGAGAGGGGAGTTGCACCACTCAGTTCACACGGGTGTGATTTTTTCTAAACAATGTTACAGAATGCTTTACATAAAATCTTGAAAAAACAAGAGGGTGGCCGCACACACCAAAAGCCAGAGTGCCAATATCTTATTAGGACAGCAGGTAAGACAAAAATGAACCCGGAATTGGATTCATTTTTGTCTTACCTGCTGTCCTAATAAAATATTGGCACTCTGGCTATTGGCGTGTGTGGCCAGTGGCCACCCTCTTGTTTTTTCCTCTACAGTTCTCTCCCGTGTGCCGGCACCGCTACAAGGACTTTGGTGTGCGTTAGCTTCTTTGTACACAGAATGCTTTACAGACATGTTAAAAACAGCAGACAACCAAGCAATAAAATCGTTATCGACAGCATGAACAATACAGAATGTACAGCAGTAGAAGTGCCAAAGAAAGAAAGAATGCAAAGACTGCTTTGCCCTTTCTTTGGGAAGGTGTTGACAGACATACCTTCAGGCGGTTTGGGATCCCAGAAGGTGCAGGCCAGAGATCCATTTCTCGCTGGGAAGTGATAACATAACAGTATTATTTATTGTTGTTATGTGTGTTGTTTGCCAAGGGTTTACACGCCAATAATGTTTACCATCTAAAACATGAATAGCGGTAATATGTAGAGTGAGCTTGTTTTGTTGTTGTTTTTTGCCCTGATTTATCTGTTTGTGTGCACACAAACATTGGCTTGTGATTGGCTGATCACCCCATAGCGATGATTTGAATTGGCTCCGCAAAGAACATATTGAGGATAAAAAATGAGGGCAGTGGAGACGCCAAAAGTGATTGGCCGGAATGACTTTTGTGATGATTTGATTGGCTGAGCACGGAATGTGATGTATGATGAGGTATGATGATGTATGAAAATAGCCGATCTACAAGCGTAGATGTGTAAAATCAGCCATTACAACGGCATCAAGGCCCACAGTTTTTTTTTTTTTGTCGACAAAAAAAACTAGATTTAGTCGACTAAAAATAGACCAACACTAAAGCATTTCGGACGACTAAAACATGACTAAAACTGAATGAAATTCAGTTCAATTAAATTGTTCAAAAGACCATGGACTAAATTAAAAATCTAAATGTGCTGCCAAACTGAACACCAGCGCGTCCTTACATGGCGTGATGGTGAGTATCACGTGGCTGTGGGGTTTCTGCAGGAGGAGCCCGCGGCCGCGCTCCACCTGGTAGTCCAGCGACATGCAGCAGTAGCGGCCCTGGTCGTGCGTCGTCACGTTCTGCAGGTCCACCCAGAAGTGCTCCTTCTCGACGCCGTACGTCACCCCGCCGCCCCCGCCGGAATGGCCGCCGTGAGGGACGCTCAGGTTGGCGCCGCGAGGGCCCACCCTCTGGTGGCAGTGCTGGTCGCTGTGCGGCGTGTACAGCCAGCTGTGTCTGATGACGTCGCGCGGGTGCAGGGCGGCGCCCTTCTGGATGCACACCAGCTTGACGGAGGCGCCCACGGGGCAGGTGTAGAACAGGTGCGGCGTGGAGACGCTGAGTGTAGAGGCGTGGACGGGGTGGGATGTCTCGATGCCATGGACTGCGGAGAAGAGAAAAGGATGGGGGGGGGGGGGGTGTGAAGATTGACTGACCGCCACAATTGGATACACAAAATGGTAGACTGACCTTAACCCATTAAGACCTGAGGATACGATTCTACAAAATGTCTTCTAAATCATGACAGTTTGACCACCAACTGTAGTTTTTCTACAGTTGGTGGTCAAAATGAGGCGATGGTTACAGTCGGACACAGCTGTCACCACCACACTTGGGCTACAGCTTATCTGTGGCCTGCTGGTGCAAGATTTATAATGATACTTCCTGCTTTGTATTTTGGGTCAAGATGGTTTCCTGTGCTTATTATTATTATTATTATTATTATTATTATTATTATTATTGGTAGAAATGGTACATAGATACAGTAGTACAGAATATACTAGATGAAATGGCTTAACCACCACAGTGAAACTAATTCTCAGTTGTAATATTACGACCTCGGCTATTTTAAAAATGAGTATGTGTCGATTATTAGAAGACCACATCGACATAGTCAATGGGTCTTATTGTTGATCTTTGCAATGAACTCGCAATATACAAAAGCCTTCCTAGGGCAGGTCCATGGAATAGCTTGAGAAAAGCTAAGTGAGCTTACGAAAGAAAGAACAGGTGCGCTGGCTTTCCCTGGAAACTGCTCTTTGTTTAAGGCAGTGGGTGCTCAGCTTTGAAAATAACTTAACTCATAAACCAACTGAATGGAAAAAGCGGGGCACTCCAAGTTCCTCAAAACGAACCAAATGTATTATAGAAGTAATGCATATCTGTACCGGCCAGCGTTTACCAATATAGTTAGGCCAGCTGAGCCCGGGTTACACAAGACTTGGCCTCGGAAACCCAGACGTTTTTATTTCCAGGGAGAAAAAGAAAGTCTGGGTCCGAGTCCACTTCAATTCGGCATAGAGTAGCGCAAACATCGCTCACTCTCTGCTGATTTCTGATCGTCTGCACCTTTGTTAAATTGACACACACGCACACATGTACACACACACTCCTCTCTGTCTCTGTCGCTCTAAGTCTCATGTCGCGCAGCTGCGCATAGTTTCTCCCGGCGGATCCTGCCAGGAGCTGCCTATGCCATAAAAAAGCATAGGTGAGTTCCAGGCTACACAAGACTGGCTCAGATGCAATTTCTCATGTTTATTTGAGAACGCTGACGCGTTTCGGCAGTAGCCTTCTTCACTCTGAAGCCTTCTTCACTCTGAAGAAGGCCTTCTTCACTCTGAAGAAGGCTACTTCTAGCTAAGTGAGCTTACGTTATGAATCTAAACTAAATGGTTTTTTTTAACCATGTAATATCTTATCAGAGGCCTCCTACAACAACACATTGAAAGGTGGGGGAGGGGAAACTAATATTTTCTGTGTCTGGCTCTTACAGGGTTAACTGTCCTGCAGACTGGGCAGGGGGGCTTCTGAACAGAATGGGCAGGGGGGGCTTCTGAACAGAATGGGCAGGGGGGGGGGGGGGCTTCTGTCAATTACTTCCCTCTCATGGAAGTAATTGACAATATATACATTTTCAACACCAACATTGATGAGGCTGTATTGCTTTGTGGGGGGGGTCCCTCTCCGGAACAACATATTTTCAGATGGGGATCGGCGGCCAAATACAAATAAATATCATTCCGGGGCTCCTTGATATGAAATAGTCTGAGCACCTCTGATGACATGTCATGATTTAGAAGACATTTGGTACATCTAGTGTCAGGTCTAAATGGGTTAACCCATTTTGGGCGGGAACCCCTTTTTGGTGTTAGCATTATGTTATGCTTTAGCTATTGAAAAATAGCAGATCTACAAGCTCATAGCGCACCACCGAGTGGCGCGCTATGAGCTTGTAGGTCTGCTATTTTTGAAAAATCGAAGAACGACTGACATAGAAACATGAAGAAGACATTTTTAGAATCTGATCTCAGGTCAGAATGGGTTAACGACGGACAGTGATGTACGGTGGTAAATCTCGGTATATTTCATTTGGAGTCTTGTAAGATATGACGGTAGCAGAGGTACAGTATCTACACAGTAAAAACCCAGAGTGTTGATTTATCACTTGGAGATAAGACCCTTATGGGTCCATTTTAACCCATTTAGGCCCGACGTCGAAATAAAAACACGTTCGCTCTGAAAGAATATATATATTCAAAGATTTGTGCCGCATTTTTACGATTTTTCAAAAATAGCAGACCTACAAGCTCGTAGCGCGCCACTCGGTGGTGCGCTATGAGCTTGTAGATCTGCTATTTTTCAATAGCTAAAGTATAACATATATGCTTAGTTAAAACACCAAAAGGGGTTCCCGTCCGGAATGGGCTAACGGCGTCAGAGATATAAATCAATGACCCAGATTTGACGGGCACTAAAAGGTCTCTGGGCTGCTGTAACGTACCAAGACATGGATTACAGAAATGGTCGATACACCATCATCATCATCTTAACCTTTATTTCAATTCGGAGTACAGTTGAGGGGCAGCCGGCCCTCATTTTCAATGTAGCCACTAGCCGAATAACACGATCATCATCACCATATCACTACATCTTCATGTCTGTACCTTCAGGAAACAGCCATTTCACGGACATGCAGCAGCCTTTCGCTATCAGTACACACAACACTGGACCACATCCTGTATAGCAGATCTACAAGCTGCTATTTTTTTTAAAAATCATGAAAATGTGGCGCAAATCTTCGAATATACGTTTTAAACTCATATCTTTGCTTCTGGGGTGGGGGGGGGGGGGGGGGGGTCCCCTGGAACAACATATTTACAGATGGGAGACCGCGACCAATTACATATAATATTTGGGCTCCTTGACATGAAATAGTTTGAGCACCACTGATATAGAAAACATAGGTTTTTTAGAAGACATTTTGTAGAATCTGGTCTCAGGTCTTAATAGGCTAACTTACTAAGACATAGATTACAGAAATAGTCGATACACGATCATCACCATATCACTACATCTCGTTGCTGTACCTTCGGGAAACAGCCAATATATACGACAGACAGGGTTTTACATATTTCACAGCCTTTCACTCTGTCTACACAACACTGGACCGCATCCTGTAGGCCTATGACTGCAGCTGTTATCTGTACAGAAATAGTCGATACACGATCATCACCATATCACTACATCTTGTTTCTGTACCTTCGTGAAACAGCCAAAACATATGACAGACAGGCCTATGACTGCAGCTGTTATCTGTACAGAAATGGAATGAATGCACAGAAATGCTGATGTGTAATTTTGTATACTTTAGAGTAAGGCTTGCACATAACAATTATATTCTTATTTGTTTTCTGGTTGAACCAGCTTGCAGCTGGTTCAAAAATGCAGCTGCTCGCCTCCTTACGTGCACCAGAAAACGCGACCACATCACCCCCATTTTAGCTAGATTGCACTGGCTCCCTGTTAAGTTTCGAATTGATTTTTAAGATACTTTTATTTGTTTATAAATCTTTACATGGGCTGGCCCGCTCATACTTATCTGACCTCTTGGGTGATACTATACTCCAGCCAGACCTTTGAGGTCTGCCGACCAGCTGCTTTTGACTGTTCCCCCTGCATCCAATTAAAGATCCGGAGGTAATCGTGCCCATTATCTGGAATAGCCTCCCCTTTTATATTAAAAGTGATCAGTCCATTGAACTATTTAAGTCTCTTAAGACTCATCTCTTTTCTATGGCCTTTGATCATTCCTGATTTTTTATTTTTGTCATTTGAACTGTTTCACATCCATACTTGTTTGATGTTTTTGTATTTTGTATGCATAACTGTTTCTAGATTTTATTGTGTAAAGCACTTTGGTCAATCTCGATTTTTACATTTTAAATGTGCTATATAAATAAAGCTTGATTTGATTTTGATTTGAACCATTATTTTAAACTTTAGCCGTTGAAAAATAGCAGATCTACAACCTCATAGCTTGGCACTGAGTGTCGCGCTATGAGCTTGTAGATCTGCTATAAAAAAAATTGAAAAAAGAAATTCAGAAAACTATCATGATTTGTAGAATCTGGTCTTTAATGTGTAATACTTTGTCAACTTGTAGAACATACATGCAAAAATCGATTATTATTTTATAATCGATTGCAACCCAATTATACAGTTAGGCCTGTTATATTTTTTCATGCAAAATGAGAACGGCCCTCTAAATCATCTCTGTGATGTACTACAGCACACTGAATCGCTTGAGAAAATAACGACAGATCTGAACTTTTACGACATGATGGCGAGAGGCAACAGGAGAAAATGCAGTAACATAACAGCAGAGACGACGTGGCCTCGGGCTGAGCATGCTGAAGCTATTTTCTAAACATCGGCAGACAATTATGAGGCTGGCGGAGATCGGAGAGCTTACTACTATGCAGTGCAGCCACGCTACACGCAGGCTAGACACTCATTATTAGGCCCGTTATATACAGTAGGCCTACATACAGTATGATTTAACCCATTTAGCCCTGACGTCGAAATGTCTTCTAAATCCTGACAGTTTTCTGAAAAACCTCATGTTTCTATGTCGGTGGTGCTCAATAGTTCATGTCAAGGACCCCAAGAATTATATGTAATGGGCCGCCGACCCCTATCTGAAAATATGTAGTTCCAGGGACCTCCCCAGAAGCAAAGATTTGAGTTGAAAATGTTCGCTCTGAAAGAATATATATTCAAAGACTTGCGCCACATTTTCACGACTTTTCAAAAATAGCAAACCTACAAGCTCGTAGCGTGGCACTCGGTGCCGCGCTATGAGCTTGTAGATCTGCTATTTTTCAATAGCTAAAGTATAACATAATGCTTACAAACACCAAAAGGGGTTCCCGCCCAAAATGTGTTAAAAAAAAACCCAATACCACTCTGTTTATAATAACTCTTGGCTGTCCATTGTGTAACCATTTGCTGTTTGGTTTTATGTACACTGGAGGTTTATGGTCATAAATGCTAGTGCAGTCAGTGGTATATGTGTGTCCACAGCTGTGTGTGCATACATACAGTGCATCTGCAGTCTGCACATGTGTGCGTGCAAGTGGGCTTATGTGGGCTTGTGTAGATAGATATGTGGCATATGTGGGTCTTCAGGAGGCTTTCTGGCTCCAAACAAGGATCTGAGGGCCGGGCTTCCTTCCTGCACATGTACAGTAGGCACGCAAACACTGAGTCCCTCTCCTCAACTCGACGACAACGAGCTTTCCTGTCTGGCAACCCATGCAAACACCGACTCCCTCTCCTCAACTCGACGACAACGAGCTTTCCTGTCTGGCAACCCATGCAAACACCGACTCCCTCTCCTCAACTCGACGACAACGAGCTTTCCTGTCCTGTCTGGCAACCCATGCAAACACCGACTCCCTCTCCTCAACTCGACGACAACGAGCTTTCCTGTCCTGTCTGGCAACCCATGCAAACACCGACTCCCTCTCCTCAACTCGACGACAACGAGCTTTCCTGTCCTGTCTGGCAACCCATGCAAACACCGACTCCCTCTCCTCAACTCGACGACAACGAGCTTTCCTGTCCTGTCTGGCAACCCATGCAAACACCGACTCCCTCTCCTCAACTCGACGACAACGAGCTTTCCTGTCTGGCAACCCATGCAAACACCGACTCCCTCTCCTCAACTCGACGACAACGAGCTTTCCTGTCTGGCAACCCATGCAAACACCGACTCCCTCTCCTCAACTCGACGACAACGAGCTTTCCTGTCCTGTCTGGCAACCCATGCAAACACCGACTCCCTCTCCTCAACTCGACGACAACGAGCTTTCCTGTCCTGTCTGGCAACCCATGCAAACACCGACTCCCTCTCCTCAACTCGACGACAACGAGCTTTCCTGTCTGGCAACCCATGCAAACACCGACTCCCTCTCCTCAACTCGACGACAACGAGCTTTCCTGTCCTGTCTGGCAACCCATGCAAACACCGACTCCCTCTCCTCAACTCGACGACAACGAGCTTTCCTGTCCTGTCTGGCAACCCATGCAAACACTGACAAATTGACGAAAATTTTTTGTCAACTACCTTTTTTCACTGACGGAAACTAAATGGAAACTAAATGAAAACCAAACTGTGATGACTAAAACTAAGACAAAATATATTGACAATTTCATCCGCAAATAAAAACTAGACTAAAATGTTAGGAAGTGACTAGTGGACGAGATCCAGTATAAGTCATTTTACACTTGGTTGCATGTGTAAAATCAGCCATTACGACGGCATTAAGGCATGCCAAAATACATTTTAGTGAACTAAATCAACTGTGGATTTAGTCGACTAAACTTTTATGATATTTTGTCGACTAAAACTAGACTAACCCTAAAACATTCCTGGTGACTAAAATGTGACTAAAACTAAATTAAAACTATTCAAAAGACTATGACTACTAATCAAATTTGATTTTATTTGATTTTATTAGACGTCCAGCAAGAAAAACAAGTTACATCATGTTCATCTAAGAAGCGTCAAGGCTAAAACACAATACAGTCTTCCGACGTATTTTCATTGTGGTCCCTGGTCTGTGACAAACAACATTGCAACAAAATACATACAAAAAAACTGAAATCAAAAGTTGCTGTCAAAATCAACACTGCATGTAAACCTCGTTGTGCTTGCACTACCATTATCCTCCTCTAGGGGGCAGGAAAGCAGGCCTGGGGGACCCTTTTTAATAAGCTAAACGGAGGAAAAGCCAATCATTTTGTTTCCGCACTAAAAGTCAACACTGGCTTTAAGAGTTTTCCCTCAAAGCTGCTCGGTAGGAAATACAGTAGCTAACAGGAGTCAATGACCTTGGCTGGCTGTTGGACGTGGAGGTCTTATGTGCATCCTGTGTGTGTGTGTGTGTGTGTGTGTGTGTGTGTGTGTGTGTGTGTGTGCGCGTGTGTGCGTGTGCGCGTGCGTGCGCATGTGTGTGTGTGTGTGGAGAGAGAGAGAGAGAGAGAGAGAGACACTACTAACCATTATGTGTCAGGAAGAGCAATAGGAAAACCATGGAGTGAATTAAACTGAGACTGTTGCCCCTGTAGCTATTCCTGCTGTGTGTGTGTGTGTGTGTGTGTGTGCGTGTGCGCGTGTGCGCGCGTGCATGCGCACAATAGCAGGTGGGAACAATAGAAGGCCTCTCCTGTTTCACACCCACCCTCCCAGCTTTCCTTGCATGCAACAATTTTGCTATTTTGACACTCTCAGAACTCAATTTGAGGATATTACTGTGTTCCCGTTTCCACTCCCCTCCCCCTGCTTGTGACGGAAGACCTAAAATAGTTTTTTTGTGGGTTTGTTAGTTTATTTTTATTTCTATACATGTTCTCAAATTGAGTACGTCTGGCCCTACGCCAGGGTAAACAAGACATCTATGTGTCTTGGCTCTATTCTAGATTAAGTTGATGCCCTCCTGATCTCAATTCTCAGGAGCCTGATAGTCCCTCAGGGCCCGGACACAGGCCCTCTATTGTTTTTAACCTCAAGAACACCACCTGTTTTAGGACTTATTTCTCATTGACAGCTCTCTCTCTCTCTTAACACACAGCCTTATTAGTTGCTACAGCTACATATAGCCTGTTTTGAAACTATTTTAACTTTTATTAGCTCTTCGACGTTAAATAGTTCTCTGCAATGGAATAACATCTATGACTCTGTACAGTCACAGTGGCAGTGGTGTCAATTGCAATAGTATTATGATTATTATGAGTATTATTATTATTAACAGGGTTCCCAAATGTTTCCATGCAAAGGTTCCTTTACACAGCTATGGTCCCTCTAATGCCTTTAAAACAGTGGTTCCCAAACTTTTTCGTGTCAAGGACCCCCAAAAATAAATGTATTAGGCCACGGACCCCCATTTGAAAACATATGCCAGTGACCCCGATAAGGGAGGATTTTTACAGTTTTTCCGAATGATATATTTCATGGACCCCCAGTTTCACACGCATTATGCTATCTCTGGTACCGCAATTTATATTGTAAAACCACTGTTAATTTAACTCTGAGTGTACAAATGGAACCAAATGGACCCGCTAGGGTCCATTTGTACACTCTCTGAGTTACAGACCCATAAGGGTCCATTTGTTTGCAAATTATCATTTAGCTGCGTCCCCCCTGGAACTCCCTCAAGTACCCCTGGGGGTCCCCGGACCCCACTTTGGGAACCACTGCTTTAAAATACATGCAAATAGCACAATTTTTTAAAAAAATGGGGGGAAAGTAACACTTTTGACAATAATGACGTGCCCAAAATAGGAACACCATGGTGAAAGAGTACAGTTACTTAAGCATGATTATTTTTTGTTGCCTGGCCACTGGTGGAGCAGGTCTGCCTGTATGCACCAGAGTCATTATAATATCACTGTGTTTACACAAGTGCCCTCTCTCTCTCTCTCTCTCTCTCTCTCTCTCTCTCCATCACCTCCTGCAATGACAATCATTAGCTAACCCATTACTGGGTGTTAATGAAACCAGTGGGAGTATCCCAGATTAGCCTCTGCGCGTGCATGCGCACAGGCACGCACAGGCACACACACACACACACACGGTTTCAGTGGAGGTTTCTGGTATCTGTGGGGCCATTCATCTTGAATCCCTGTTCAGTTAGCTAAAAAAAGGAAGTTGTTAATAGGGGTCAGTTAGCTAAAAAAGGAAGTTGTTAATCGACTAAAATCTTATGATATTTAGTCGACTAAAACTAGACTAACACTAAAACATTCCAGGTGACTAAAATGTGACTAAATGAAATAAACTATTCAAGAGACTAAAACTAAAATCAAACTTTGCTGCCAAAAACAACACCAGTGGGTCAGTGTTGTGTCCTTGGCTCAGTGTCAGATTGTTATCCATTAGATTCATATTATTAGACCACAGCATATCAAACACATCAAATATAAGGCTGATTATAAACACAATAGGCGACCTGTAGAAAACATATCCCAAAGGAACAGGGGCTTCCCCTCCCTCAATTGTCTTCTGTCTCTCACACACCCACGTGCACAAAAGCTTGCACACACACACACACACACACACACACACACACACACACACACACACACACACACACACACACACACACACACACACACACACAACGACTTCCCATCATGTCACATCAGGGTTGGCTCAGCATTCTGAATTTGGCAGAACTAACCTAAGTGGGTCTCAAAGTGGGGTCCGGGGACCCCCCAGGGGTCCTTGAGGGGCGTTCCAGGGGGTCCCCAGCTAAATGTAGTTAAATCATCAATATCAGTTTACGCAACACTTTCACTTCTATACATCAGCAAATTAAAAATAGCTAATCTACATGCTCAAACACATTGCATGTAGATGTTTTTTTTTCTTTGTTTAGACAAATATTTTCAGATGAGGTGAATCCGTGGCCAAATAGCCTACATATTAATTTGGGGGTCGTTGACATGAGGTTTGAGAACCACTGATAGCCTGCCAAGGAGGTCATAATATATACACTCTTGATAATAATTAGTCCCTGTCAGGCTGGGCACAGTGGGCAGCACAGCCTAGGACAGAATTAGAAAGTGGTAGGTTTAGGCTACACCGCTACACTACCCACACAATAGTCGATATTAATGTGTGCACTGCACAGAACTATTAAACCTGAACCAAAGTTAGACAGCAGAGATGCGACGGAGACGCACAACAATTTTGCATTTAGCTCAGCGTCTGATAGACTGAAAGGGACATTTTAGAACCCAGGCTAACATTATAGATTAGTTGGGGGGATTGCAGAGTAAATGCAGACACGTCTCGTCTTGGCCGATTGCTCCCAAT
Source organism: Electrona antarctica (assembly GCF_951216825.1). Lineage (NCBI taxonomy): Eukaryota > Metazoa > Chordata > Actinopteri > Myctophiformes > Myctophidae > Electrona > Electrona antarctica. The sequence goes on along the minus strand of NC_136791.1, from coordinate 5,106,673 downwards.
CACTGTTGTGTTACTACAAGCGCGTCAGACATCATTGTAAGCTACACACTTAAAAACGCCGATCGAGCAACAAGTCTTGTGTTCATTATTATAGTAGCGATTCCGCGAGGCCCTTTTTGTGAGCATATCGAGAGTTGATCTAGCTAAAATAGGCCAACAATAAATACTAAAAAGGGCGAAAACTGTGTAACCTGTGGCTCACAGTGGCTGTGTGTGGGGATTTGAGTGGCGTTTGAAGTGAAGCACTATAGTCTCCGGCTCCGCGAGTGGACGGACGTGGGGAACAGCTGCTTGTCTCCCCTGCGGCCGGTGGGACCGGCCCGGGGAGGGAGGGAGGGAGGGCTGGGGGGTTAAACACACTCCTCCAGCCAGATGTTCTGTCTCAACCTAAACAACAACAGTGATCGGAAAACATCGCTACACAAACCAGTAACCGCACATTCAAAATGAAGACTATTTTAATTCTTTCCTGCTCTTGCTGCACGTCCCCTAGGATAAACATAAACTAGTTTATATATTTTAGTCGAGGAATTGTCGCCGGTGCAGTAAAAACAAATGAATACATTATCGGCGTTAAATAGTGATTCTGTTAATTCTTATGTGTGACGCTAATGAGGTTTGTTGGATTTAACTTGCAAGGAAACCATCGAAAATAAATGTAAACGGAAAAATAAATCAGGAACAACTCAGCATACCCAGTGACTTTGTTTTGGAAAAGAAAAACTTTGTAGACAAATTAAGTCAACAAGCTCGCACTCGCCCGAGCAGTCGGACAGCACGCCAACAAACACACACACACACACACAGGTCTTGCGGCTGCACTTACCTCCAGAAATGAGCGGCAGAGCAGCGCATAACCAACACACCAACATCAGCCCTAAAATCGGACGCCTCCGGTAACGGTATGATGATAATTCCGATGTCATGATTATTATTCACTCGATCTTTCTCAACGCTTCAGCGAGACAGCGAGTGCTTTTTAACGCGCGTCTTTCGCAAAATGTATAATATTGAAAGAGTAAAAAGTTGCTCGACATGGACAAACTAGCCTCAGTCTGCCTCTGTCACTTAAGTTCTGTCACCAACTTTACTTCTTCTCTGAATCTCTGGAGGATGAAGTTGGCAGCAGTGCAGCTGCAGCAACCTGATACAAGCCCCTCCCCTGCATCGCATCTCACTACACACACACACGCACACGCACACACACACACGCACACGCACACGCACACACACAAACAGTACACTCCCCCCTTCTCTCTCTATCAGCAACCCCCCCCCCCCCCCTCTCTCTCTCAGCAAAAACAATGTTGTGAAACTAGCTGATTCCTCACATCAGGGGTGTACTTAGGCCTACATGTACTCAAATACTCAATTGAGTTTTTCTTTTTTTCTTACTATCACTGGAGTATTTCCGTTTTTAAGTACTTTTAATTCTAATCCACTATACATCTGTAGTGGAGGAAATATTGTACTTTTGCTCCACTACAATTATTTGAAAAAAAGTACTTATACTACTAGTTACTACTAGATTTTGATTATTATTACCCACTTCAGCCCATTAGGAAAATAGCCAATCTACAAGTTCTAAAGGTCACAATGCGTCACAATGCTTTGACACATTGTGTGCTTGTAGATCTGCTATTCTTTTTTTCTTAATATTTTATACATTTGAAAACTTGGAAAATATTCGACTTTTTATTGGCACTTGAAGTACATTTTGATACCAACAGAGTATTTATATAGGCTATATTACTGTGTTGATACTTTTACTTAAGTAAAAAATAATGTGAGTACCACTGCATCACATGCATGCATTGCTCAGTTACCCACGTAGCCTGAGGGTCTGAATTTAGGAGCTCATGTTTTCTGTTTTGTTTTTTTTCTTTTCAAATGGCCGAAATGTATATTAGGGCTGAAGTGGCTAATGTATGTTTTCTAATCAAAATTTAAATCTCTAACGTTTTCAAATAAATGTAGTGGAGTAAAAGTACAAAATGGCTCTGAGATGTAGCGGAGTAGATCAGTAAAAGTATTGGAAATGGAGGGTATGCGCATGCTTAAAGTGAATGGCACATCGAGTGGCAAAGAGACAGGCAAAGTGAGTTTAACATTGTTTAATGTTAAATGTTAGTTTTCTGTTTGGATGTATGGGCTGTCAAGGCCAGAAAGTAGTTTTTGCCACTCAGTAGGCGTTCCTGCATAACTTCCGGGTTTGATGATGATGTCACACGCATACCCTCTATTGTACTTAAGTACAGCACTGGAGTAACATGTAATTTACACCAGTGGGAATGGGACGGACTGGACAGGCTGCTACCCTACACTCTATAGGGCAGTGTGCGTGCAATTGTGTTTAAATATCCTTCCCCTACAGCTATTCCCATTGGCCACGTACTGACCTAATTAGTGTTTTTATTTCATTTTAGAAAATAAAACATTGTTCTTTTCTGATGAGTATAACTTTGCTACATTTCTGCAGTGGAAAGAGACAAGAAGTAAGTAAGTAGCCTTGCCGAGCCATGAGGCCCATAGGGGCAGGAGCCTATCTCCTGTTTCTGTAGCGTGAGGCAGCTTGATGTACAAGTACACCCCCTGGACATGACGCTAGTATGTCGCAGGGACTTACCCCCAATCCAACCCTTGATGCTGAGTGTCAAGCAGGGAGGCACTGGGTCCCATTTTTAGAGTCTTTGGTATGACCCGGCCGTGGATCGAACCCCAACCTCCCAGTCTCAGGGCGGACAAGAGACAAGAAGACAAGGGGAAATGAACGTGTGCAGTACGCGCTGGCTTATAATGGAAGGGCTTATAGGTGCTGCAGCATATCAGCGCACCAGTGTTGATTTTGTTGACTAAAAACTATGACGAAAATTAGTCCGGGGAGGAAGTGAAAGAAGACTTAACTATTGGCACAAGAGCGCCACAAAAGCAAAGGCTGCTGAAAGAGCGCTAAAACGGTGAGATGCGCTGGTGTTGAATCGACAATTTCCATGCTGCGCTGCCTGCACCCCCTAGCTGGCCTATGCAACTCTTGACTTGAACCGTACTAAGCAAAATATTTTGGATTCCTTGGATCATAGGCCACTCCGACAGACGTCATTGTCCAAGTCATGTGATCAAGATGCATCGGTCAGATTTGTCATCATTCCATTCTAATTGGCTACAATTGTCTTCCAAAGTGTGCTAGACGGGTCTTAGCACGCAACAGGTATAAGCGGCGATGTATGGGGGAGCAAAGTTTCTTCATCCATGGCCACATTCCACCAAACAGCCCACAGAAGAAGTCTTGATTTTCAATAACTCCAGAGACGGTCATAGACCAAGAGAGAGTCAATTCAATTCAAAGGGCTTTATTGGCATGAGAAAACATACGTTTACATTGCCAAAGCAGAAAGCACAATACAACAATACAGCAATACAATCAAAACAAAAAATATATGTACATTTGAAAGTCAGAATCTTCAATAGATCAATTTCTATGTACCAAGATCACTGGATGCAGGTATAGTGCAGGAATATACACAATGATTAGTCTTTAGGGTGGTTGTGTTCCGTTTGATATCCTTCTCCTATCAAAGCAACTCACAAATCTTGCTGCTGTGTTTGCACATTGTTGTTGAGTCCATGGTCCTTGTTACAGACGCTAAGAGGAGAACAAACGTCAATGTGGGAGCCCGTCGGCCAAATGATTTTGATTAATTTTATCTGAGTCTGTCTTGAGAGATTAGGACTTAATGCTCTAAACCAGTGGTTCCCAAAGTGGGGTCCGGGGACCCCCAAGGGTCCTTGAGAGAGTTCTAGGGGGTCCCCAGCTAGATGATAATTAGTGAGGTCAATGTGTGGACAGAGTTCACGCATGAGAATGCAGCCACATGGCTCCTCCAGCTGACCTCAATCACCTTGTTAAAACTCAAAGTCAATCAGGCTGTACCGAGTGGTCAGGGAAGACCAGGGGTCATCTCCATGCTAATTTATGGTGGTTGTTAAAATTCCATTTTTGTCAGGGATATACAAAATGAGTGGAAAATAATATTACAAGAAACACACACAAAGAGCTATAGCCCCGAATCAATCACAGAGTTGAGAGGTTCCTTGCAAATAAAACATTCGAGAGCCACTAGTACTAGTTGGACTCTTAATATGCCAAAGTGTCGTAGCAAATCAGAGTCATATATTCTGAAGAAAATCTGAAGACTCGACATTCAGCAATTGGGTCTCCTGATCAAAATAAGAACATTATAATGGTGTGTAAAAAAGAAAATCACCTTTTTTCATGGACAAGACCAAGTCTTTGCCACGGACAAACATGTATGGACATGTTGATGACCCCTGGGGAAGACAGATGATCTTGTGTAGTCCGACTAGAGACACCCTCGGGGCAGCAGCTAGGGCATGGGACTGGTCTGACTGGAACTACAGAAAACACACTTTATAGTCCACTGAGATCTCCACAGTCCCAATCTGGAACGCAGCACAGTGTGCTGTATTCCACCGCATGTCCAAACTGTTATTTGGGACTTTTTGCGTTCAAATAACAGTTTGGACATGCAGTGTTACATAAGTTGAGCTTATCCATACACCTGTAAGGTCGTCGAGGCTATAGGGAAGGTGCTACGGCAAGTGCTACGGGCTAAGATAGAGTCTGAAGAGATGGGTTTTCAGACTACGGCGGAAGATTGGGAGTTAGTCTGCAGTTCTGATTGCAATGGGAAGTGCATTCCATAGTTTTGGAGCCAGAAGGGAGAAGAGTTTGGGGCGTGTGGAGTGTACATGCTCCTTGTGTTACAACACAAGGACCTGAGTCAGAATTGTATCATCATGTCTCGCATGGCTGCCATCTCTCTGACCTCAGTTACTCAATGTCTCGCATGGCTGCCCTCTCTTTGACCTCCGTTACTCGTCTCTCCTAATTTATGCTCCGTCTCCCGCAAGCGTCGAGAACAACTTCAGAATAGCAGACCTACAAGCTCACAATGACTGCATTGTGAACGTGCAGCTCGACTACATTGGACAAACGATGCCGTTGTGTGAAGTACAGATCAGTGGCCTTGTGGTTGAGTGTCCGCCCTGGGACTGGGAGGCTGGGGTTCAATCCCCAGCTGGGTCATACCAAAGACTCTGAAAAATGGGACCCAGTGCCTCCCTGCTTGACACTCAGCATCATAGGTTGGATTGGGGGTAAGTCCCTGCGACATACTAGCGTCATGTCCAGGGGGTGTACTTGTACATCAAGCTGCCTCACGCTACAGAAACAGGAGATATGCTCCTGCCCTATGGCCCCATGGCTCGGCAAGGCTACTTACTTACTTACTTACTTACTGCACTTAAGTACACTTTTGAGGTATTTGTACTTTACTTTAGTATTTCCAATTTCCATTTCGGTGGCTTGTATTTTTGAAAAATCGAAGAACGACTGACAGTTTTTCAGAAAACTGTCAGGATGTAGAAGACATTTTTAGAATCTGATCTCAGGTCAAAATGGGTGATGTCAGCCGGTTAAATTGTCCATAGAGTTCTAACTGTTGCTGTCCCCCCCCCCCCCCCCCCCCCCACAGACCTCTACCACCATCTATGTTCATATAGTGGACGAGAACGACAACGCCCCCGAGTTTCCCGAGGAGGAATATGTCACGGTGCTGAGCGAAGGCCCGGACACGGTGGGCGCCACCATCGCCACGGTGACGGCCATCGACCCGGACGAGGATCTCAACGGCACCCTGCGCTACGCCATCGCCCACGGCAACCTGGCCCAGACGTTCCGCATCAACCACCTTACCGTAAGACGCAGTTTCCCCAAAAACACTGGGGTCGGGACCCCTTTTGTGGGTCACGGACAGATTTTTATGGGTCCCTTTATTTTTTGTTTTCTACATTTTGTTTTTAATTGTTATTAGCCTATTATTTCAAAACATTTTCAAAAAATACATTCCCCCAAAAAAGCTAAGCTTTTCGTGAATTAATAACAAAATCTGATGATTTTCTTTCTTCAGTAATGTCATGAAGAAATGAAAGAAAAATGTAAATAAATTCCATAAATTAGAACAAATATTTAAGAAGTAGTGAAAATAGGCGATCTACAAGCTCACAGCGTGGCGCAAAGCGACGCGTTGTGAGCTTGTAGATCGGCTATTTTCACTAATTTGGGTCCCGGGGCGAATATCTGTTTTGGGTCACAGGCTGAAGAGTTTGGGAACCACTGCAGTAAAATATGATATGAGGACCTTTTGTGTACTTATTAGGGCCAAATTATGAGGACAATCCCGGTCCTTACAAGATAAATTGTTTTTTTGGTAAACAAATAAATACATAAATAAATAATAAAAATAGGCTTAGCTTTTACAGCCTAGGCATAGGTTTAGGCTTAATACTTATACCGTAGGACAATGGCATTCATAAAATTGCTGTCCTAAAATGGTGATGTCATCACATGAGGTTGACATTGTCTGTCTGTCTGTCTGTCTGTCTGTCTGTCTGTCTGTCTGTCTGTCTGTCTGTCTGTCTGTCTGTCTGTCTGTCTGTCTGTCTGTCTGTCTGTCTGTCTGTCTGTCTGTCTCTCTCTCTGACTCTGACTGTCTCTCTCTCTGTCTCTGTCTCTCTCTCTGACTCTGTCTCTCTCTCTCTCTCTGACTCTGTCTCTCTCTCTGTCTCTGTCTCTGTCTCTGTCTCTGTCTCTCTCTCTCCAGGGAAGGATCACAGCTGTAAAGGCGTTGGACTATGAGATCAGCAATGGACACTACGCCCTGGTGGTCACAGCAACGGACCAGTGTCCTCTCCCTGACCTGCGCTTGACCTCCAGCACCACAGTAAGGATGACACACACAACATCAATAACGATTTTTAAACATAGCAAAGTTATTGAGTTCACAGGGCCAGTGTAGGCCAGGACCACAACTTGATATCAAGTCAATACAAAAACTGAGGATAAAACCAGAAAAAGCACTAATATAAGACTTGTTTACATCAGGGTCCTCCTGATCAAACGGGAGTAGTGTATAAAACTTGAAATTGTCCTTAATTAATAATGAATTCCATATAATAAATCGACTTTATTCTTACATCTAAGTGTACACAGACCATGGCCTTTTGTCTTTATTTATACTGTTACAAATGAGAAACCTTTAAAACATCTCTTGACTGCAGAAATGTTAATGGAAAAATGTCATACTACCAAAACCCCAAGTGGATGATGTGTGATATTGTGTGTCAGTGATGATGATGAATGATGATGTGACACCAATCAGTCAAGATGCATAGCAACAAGTAAGACGCGTAAACGCGGGAAGCGAACGAAGCTGTTGTGGCAGTCTGACACACACACACACAGACAGACAGACAGTTTTGTCCAGCTTCTATAGTTAGTGCTCACTTCGTTCGCAATCACTTCCTTCCTGGTAGGTGCTGGTCAACGTCCTGGATGTGAACGACGTGACCCCCACGTTCCCCAACGACTACGAGGGCCCCTTCGAGGTCACGGAGGGCCAGCCGGGGCCCCGCGTGTGCACCCTGAAAGCTACCGACGAGGACTCTGGGCTCAATGGCAAGGTGGAGTACAGCATCACTGCAGGGGACCCTCAAAGTGAGTGCAAGGATGATGTCTGACAGTTTGGTGGAGAAGAAAAAGTACTCCAATGCTTTACTTAAGTAAAAGTATAAATACTGCAATGTAAAACTCTATTACAAGTATAGAGTCCAGAATTGTAAATCTACTTGAGTAAAAAGTACAAAAGTATTTGCATCAAAATGTACTTAAAGTATACCAAAAGTAAAAGGACTCTATATACAGAATGTCCCATTTCAAGTTTTCAAATGTATTACAAATCTTTTCTAAATAGCAGATCTACAAGCTCACAATGCGTCACATCGTGACGCATTGTGAGCTTGTAGATCGGCTATTTTCAAATTGCTGAAATGTATACAGGACTGAAGTGGTTAATGTGTGTTTTGTAGTAATAATCCAAATATACAGTAATTAAGTTTTCAAATAATTGTATTAAATAAAAGTACAATATTTGTCTCTGAGATGTAGTGAAGTAGTGGAACTTGGAATTACTCGAGTAAAGTATTTACCGCAAAATTGCACTTAAGTACTACAGTACTTAAGTAAATGTAGTTAGTTACTTTCCACAAGTGGTCGTTGAGCTCTCTATTCTGTATACATGTTTTAGGATTTGGTGACACCACACGCTGAAGTTTAATTCTATACCTATGAGAGTGGATTCTGCAAATGCTTTTCAATGGGAAGGGGTTAGTTTCATGCCATTCGTGGATTTCAGCGTTCCCATTGAAAAGCATTGGGCAGACTCTACCCTCATATAGGTGAACTTCGGTGTGACCGGTCCGTGCCCTAGCAACCTTTGTTTCTCTCGTTCTCTCTCTTGCACACCCTATCTTGCCCTGCCTCTCCCCTTTTGCCGCCATGCATCTCTCCTGTTTCATTTTTGAGTGGTGCAACCACTCCAAGGAACAGCAATGTCCGTGTTAACCTATGTTTGTGTGTGACTAGTTGACTATGAGTACCAGTAGGGGCGCTGTTGTGCCAGAAACACAGAGAGAGAGAGATAGTGCTGCACTGTTGCCTGCTAATGAGAGAGAGGGGGTGTGATTTTCCTTAATGTGTCCCTTGGTTCTTTCTCTGTTGTCTGCGTGTGGTTGGTATCCAGGTGAGTTCATGGTGTCTCCAGTGGAGGGGGAGCTGCGTGTGAGGAGAGACGTGGAGTTGGATAGAGAGACCACAGCCTTCTATAACATCACGGTCACTGCCAGCGATCTGGGCATCCCGGCCCGCAGCAGCTCGGTGAGCTAACTAACCGCACGCATGTATAGTGGTGGAAAACGTACTCAAATGTTTTACTGGAGTAAAAGTATCAATTCTGCAACAATGCAGAACTACTCCGTTATGAGTGAAAGTACGGTATTCAAAATGTACTTGAGTAAACGTGCTAAAGTATTCGAGTCAACTGGACAAAAATTGCACTTTGGAATGCACACCAGCACTTTATAAACCTGTGCTGGTAACGTTTTTTAAGGATTGCACCATGGCACTGTCTTTATCCATGTGTGTGGTGTTAGTAACTTTTAACGTTTCTATATGAATTGCATACTGGGGCTCTTTTTAAATGTTTGTCCATGTTATGTTTTTAGTTTTTAGCTTATATGTGTCTTGAATATGGTTTAAGTGGCTAATGTATGTTTTGTAATAATAATCAAAAGCTACAGTGTAACTAGTAACTAAAGTTTTCAAATAATTGTAGTGGAGTACAGTGAATATAGTACTCAGTACAGTACACTAAGTAGAAAAACCTCAAAATTGTACAGTACTTATGCAAATGCCGCACGCACGCACGCACGCACGCACGCACGCACACACGCACGCACGCACGCACACACGCACACACGATTGAGATTAGCACATGATTTATTCATAAGTTTCTATGCAGGTGGTGGTGGGGGTGCGTGTCCGCGACATCAACGACAACGACCCGGTGCTGTTGAACCTGCCGTACAACACCAGCGTGAGCGAGGGCGCCTCCATACACACGTCCGTGGCGCGGGTACGAGCCCGCGACGCGGACAGCGGGCGCAACGCGCTGCTCACGTACAACATCACCGCCGGCAACCGAGACGGAGCCTTCTACATCAACGACACGGTGAGAGAGAAGGGATGAAGGGATGGAGGATGAAGGGATGGAGGAAAGGGGCGCAGGGGGTCAGTTGTTTTTGAGAGACTGTTAATTTTGTTGACTAAAAGACTACGGTGTTTGATATTTAGTCCACTAAGACTAGACTAGACTAAACAATTTCAGAAGACTATATAGGACCAAAACTAAATGATGTGTTATTCAAGAGACTAAGACTAAGATTTTGATCGTGTGCGTGCGTGCGTGCGTGCGTGCGTGCGTGCGTGCGTGCGTGCGTGCGTGCGTGCGTGCGTGCGTGCGTGCGGGTCCTCCATATCATGAATGAAATGTGTACATAAGTTCAACACAGAGTGCATTATGATGAAATGAGCCCTCTGCTGCTCAGACAGGAGTGGTGCAGGTGAACAGACCCCTGGACAGAGAGAGGGTGGCTGAGTACAGACTCACTGTCACAGTCAAAGACAACCCAGAGAACCCCCGCATCGCTCGCCGGGTAATTACACACACACACACACACACACACACACACAGTCACACACAGTCACACACAGTCACACACAGTCACACACAGACACACACAGACACACACACACACACACACACACACACACACACACACACACACACACACACACACACACACACACACACACACACACACACACACACACACACACACACACACACACACATGTCAACCTCATTTTATCCGATCTAAGCTGACTATTAGAAGGGTTTGGGGGAGGTTAAGGTAGGGTTACCTTAACCCCTTCCAAAAGTCTGTTTGTTTTTTAAGCAAGGGATAAGTGGGTTACTGAATATAAGTCCAGCATGTTTCACAGTCTTATCTATACAGAGCTATACTGTAAATTGTGCTTGGATGTGCAAATGCACATACTGAACCCTCAAGCTCAGTGGGTGAGAGGCGAGTGCATTGTCAACAAAGAACTGTTGAACAACAGCCAACCACTGAACCTGTAAGAACAACTTGTGTGTGTGCTCGTTACAGTACAGTAGACTGCACCATGTCAAAAACGTCTGAACTGGGTCTATGTATTTATCCAACTTTTAACTATAAAGTCAAACCTAGTAAGAGATAACTTGTAAGACTCAGGATTATTACTCGGTTCTCAGTTTTCCTCTTCTATCTCTCCCCCCGCCCCCCACACACCCGCCCACCCTTGGTTTTTTACTGTGCTTTCCTTGCCTGTCCATGTCCACCATGCAGGACTCAGACCTGTTGGTGATCTCCATTCTGGATGAGAACGACAACAGACCCATATTCACCAGGACCAGCTACAGGGCTGAGATCACTGAGAACTCTGCAGCAGGTATACTATCACCCTGCCTGGCACGCCGTGTCTCTCCTCTCCCCTGGAAAGGCCTCATACATCTGCCGAACGGCAGCATGGCGTCCCCTGTTGAAGCTTCTGCCAACTCTGCTGTCTTTTAGATAATGATCTTCTGCGTTGGAGCTGTTTTTATACCCACTTTGAAATGTTATCGTCTGCTGAGGACCGATGGGATATGTGCTAAAACAGAAGTCTGACATTTCTATTAAGGCTGCGAAAGGCTTGTTTCTTTAAGAGTTGTAAAGGCAGAGTTGTAAGGGACCAGGAAAAGGGGCCTGGAGGAAAATAGGGGAGGGTGATGCCTTTCTAATTTTATTCAGAGGGAGGGAGAGCTAATTTTGAGTCCAAGGGGAAATCCAATTTTGATAATACAATATGCCGTATTTTTACAGTATATAGCCTATATCTTTTACTACAGCTTTTCTGAATTCAAGTAGAACTTTGGTCAACGATACCCCTCTGTTGCTTTCACTTGGTACTTCCCATTCCCTGATCTCAACATCCTCGCTGTTGCAGTTTCACTGGGCGTAAACACAACACTTCACACCTACACGCTGACGAGTGTCAATAGCATAAATGGATGCATATATTTGGTCCATTGTTGTATAGGTGTATTGGTTTGTTAAAAGCCAATGCGTGAGCTACTTTAACTTCAATGGGTGGGCTATCAAATAATGGGGTTACCAACCGTCTCGTAAAATAAAATTAAAAAGTGTGTACACTACTACTATTATGCTAAATTGACTTCCCTAAATTGACTCCACTTCAATTGTGGTGGATGGATCCGTGCTCGGGTTGATGCATGGATAGATGATTGACTGACAACAAGTTAAACTATACAGTATGTCAGTATGACAACTTAGCTTCATGTGTCCCTCTGTTGATCTCCTGTACTCTCTGCCAGGAAGCACAGTGACTGTTCTGAACGGGCCAGTGCTCGCTGAAGATAAAGACATCGGAGCCAATGCTGGGGTCAAGTACTCCCTGCTGGGAACCAGACCAGACCTGTTCACTGTGGATACCAATACTGGTAAGGTAATATGCATGCACTTAGGTGCACGCACGCAGCTACGCCCGCACGCAGCCACATTCACGCACGCAGGCACGCACGCAGGCACGCACGCAGGCACGCAGGCACGCACGCACGCACGCACGCACGCACGCACGCACGCACGCACGCACGCACGCACGCACGCACGCACGCACGCACGCACACACACACACACACACACACACACACACACACACACACAGCTCGAACTATGTGTGTACACATAACCTCAGCATATAACGTTTCATTTATTCATTGCTCATTATGCGCTCTCTGTCTGCAGGTGTGATAAGGGTGCGAGAGGGGGCCCAGTTGGACCGCGAGGCGTTCGGGGACCCCCGGGTGGAGCTGGTGCTGGTGGTGGAGGACATCGGGGGTCTGAACAGCAGCGTCCCGCTGACCGTCACCATCCTGGATGTGAACGACAACCCTCCCACCTTTAGTCCGTCCAGCTTCACCGTGCGACTCCCGGAGAACAGCCCTGCCGGTATGTGTGTGTGTGTGTGTTCTTTTTGACAGGCAATTTAGAGTCATAGGGCAGTATTATGCGTGTCTTAAGTACCAGGTCTTATTACTTAACTTAAGACCTGGAGGCGTGATCAATGCCATTTGGCTATTCTGAGTGGCCAAACAGCATTGACCACGCCTTCAGGTCTTAAGTTAAGTCATAAGACCTGGTACTTAAGACACGCATAATACTGCCCATAGTCTCTTGAATAGTTTTCATTTAGTTTCAGTCACATTTGTGTCACCTGGCATGTTTTAGTGTTAGTCTAGTTTCAGTCCACTAACTATAGTTCATTTAGTCGACTAAAATGTATTTTGGCGGGCCTTGATGCCGTCATAATGGCTGATTTTACACTTGCTAAAAATAGCTACAAAAAAAATAATCTACAAACTCACAACGTTTCACGCTGTGACATGTTGTGAGCTTGTAGATCTGCTATTTTCAGCACGCAACTACGTGTAAAATGACTTGTCTTTTGCTCTTACTGGATCTCTTGTCCACTAGTCCCTTCCTAACATTTTAGTGTAGTTTTTTACGTGTTGACGAAATTGTCAATATATTTAGTCTTAGTTTTAGTCATAATATCTTAGTTTTCATTTAGTTTTCGTCCAGTGAAAAAAAGGTAGTCGACGAACATTTTTTGTCACAGTATTAGTCCACGAAATCAACACTGTGTGTGTGTGTGTGTGTGTGTGTGTGTGTGTGTGTGTGTGTGTGTGTGTGTGTGTGTGTGTGTGTGTGTGTGTGTGTGTGTGTGTGTGTGTGTGTGTGTGTGTGTGTGTGTGTGTGTGTGTGTGTGTGTGTGTGTGTGTGTGTGTGTGTGTGTGTGTGTGTGTGTGTGTGTGTGTGTGTGTGTGTCTCCCTCTCCCCAGGCGTGGTGGTCACCCAGCTGTCGGCCACCGACGCCGACTCGGGCTCCAGCGGCTGGCTGGTCTACCGGCTGGAGAGCGGCGCCCAGGACCGCTTCGTGGTCGACTCTCTCTCGGGCGCCGTGCTGGTGGGCAACACCACCACCCTGGACCGCGAGGAGCGGGGCTCCTACCGGCTGGTGGTGGTGGCGAGCGACCGCGGCACGCCCCCGCTCTCGGGCACGGCCACGCTGAGCGTCGTCCTGGACGACGTCAACGACTCGCGGCCGCGCTTCCTGGAGCCGGTGACCATGATCAACGTCAACGAGTCGACGCCGCCTGGCGTGGTGGTGGCCACGCTGGCCGCCGAGGACCCCGACCTCCGACCCCGGCTGGAGTACTACATCATCTCGGTGGAGGCGAGGGACGACGGGAACAACGCCGTGGACGGCCTGCAGGAGTCGTTCGGAATTGACTTCCACACCGGTGAGTTGGGGCAGGGGTTCTCAACCCGTGGGTCGCGACACCTCGGGGGGGTCGCCAAATTATTTTAGGGGGTCCCCAAATTATTTAAAAAAAAAAAAAAAAAAGATTTTACATTTTTTATTTTCACGATTTTTCAAAAATAGCAGACCTACAAGCTCGTAGCGCGCCACCCGGTGGCGCGCTATGAGCTTGTAGATCTGCTATTTTTCAATAGCTAAATTATAACTGCTTAAAACACCAAAAGGGGTTCCCGCCCAAAATGGGTTAAGGTTATTGTAGCAGTCAATTTATATTGGGGGTCGGGAGGGGGCGGGGCGGGGGTCCCGAGACATTGCCAAAGCATTTCCGGGGGTCCCCGGCCAAAAACGTTGAGAACCCCTGAGTTGGGGAGACGTATATGATACATTCTGACTTCCACACCGGTGAGTTGGGGAGACGTATAGGATACATTCTGACTTCCACACCGGTGAGCTGGGGAGACGTATAGGATACATTCTGACTTGTTGGTTGCGCAAGCAGAGCGCGCAAGTACTGCGATCGGTTGGGTATGTATGTACTGTATGTCGGTGTACGCCATCGGCCAATAAGGGACAACTGTTCTTGATGACATGACTAAAGTACGTAGCAGTCGTACCCAGACAGACAGCAGAGAGCTCTAGGACTCAGAGCAGCAGTCGCACCCAGACAGACAGCAGAGAGCTCTAGGACTCAGAGCAGCAGTCGCACCCAGACAGACAGCAGAGAGCTCTAGGACTCAGAGCAGCAGTCGCACCCAGACAGACAGCAGAGAGCTCTAGGACTCAGAGCAGCAGTCGCACCCAGACAGACAGCAGAGAGCTCTAGGACTCAGAGCAGCAGTCGCACCCAGACAGACAGCAGAGAGCTCTAGGACTCAGAGCAGCAGTCGCACCCAGACAGACAGCAGAGAGCTCTAGGACTCAGAGCAGCAGTCGTACCCAGACAGACAGCAGAGAGCTCTAGGACTCAGAGCAGCAGTCGCACCCAGACAGACAGCAGAGAGCTCTAGGACTCAGAGCAGCAGTCGTACCCAGACAGACAGCAGAGAGCTCTAGGACTCAGAGCAGCAGTCGCACCCAGACAGACAGCAGAGAGCACAGACGCTCTGCTTGCGCACAAGTAGGACATACATGGCCTACTTGTGTGCAAGATAAAGTTCTCAAACTCTGCCCGAACCCGACCTGGCCCGATCGGTACGGTACCGACCCGACGTTATCGGGCCGAGCCGGGCCCAAAGATTATGCGAATTAGTCAGGACGTGACTTCCATTGGTAAAGCATTGAGCCTGAGGCGGCCATGAAACACAGACAGAACAGATCATGTCCGTCCGGCATGTGTGTACGAGGCCAGAGCAGCAGCCTGTAGTCCCGCACTGCGCGCAGGCAGTACAGTAGAGAGAACAGTGAACGGTGTGAGACTTGCTTGCTACCGATGGCTTACCTCTTGTTTGCGCACCAAACGAGCTTCTAACCAGTTATCTTGCCAAGTTGCCATATGCTTAAATGTTTTATAAGATCAATCGGATCACACGATAGCTGAAGCGTCAGGTTTTCGTCACGTTGCACTGAGCTATCTCGTTGTTAACCCAGCTGGCTGCGATGAATAAAACCGAATCATTAATTAACGTCACCAAAGTGACCAAACGATCCATGGTGATATAACTTAAACGCTACACGTAACAAGCAACTTCACTTCAGAGGAAACTAAAGGGAGGGACGAGGGGGCTGCAGCTGCTATTTACTCACCAGTCACCACCACCACTGTCTGGAATTAGAATGATGGAAATGAAACAGCCTATTCTAACGTGAGTTACATAGGCCTACATCCTTTATTTTGATACGTCCGTTGATCTCCGTTCTCACTTTCACACTGAACCACGGTGCCACCACGCCGCCATTTAGTGGCGTTTTTTTTTTGGCGGGCCTTTGTCGGGCTTCGGGCTTAACATTATGGTTATTTTTAGAGTCGGGCCGAGCCTCGGGCCGACCCAGTTAGGGTAGGGTTGGGCCGGGCCTCAATATTTGGGCCCGTTGAGAACTTTAGTGCAAGATGCAAGTTGGCATCTCAAGAGTGCATTTGTAGTTTTCTAAACAGTGATGCTCCACCTTTTGATACAATGCTATTTTAGTCTCTAATCTTTCATCTCCGGGACTCCACTGTAAACCCTCAGTGTTTATTTAACTCTGAGAGTGTACAGATTAGCACTTTGCACTAGCCTTGACGACCTTACAGGTGTATGCATGCATTGCAAAGGCTAAACTTAGAAAGGCTGGTTGGTTAGAAAGAAAATGAATGGATGTGTTGCTGTGCCTTTTTCAGGTGCCGTATTTGTGCGCAACCCACTCAACAGAGAGCTGGTGGCCACCTTTGAGATCATCGTGTCTGTACACGACAACGCTAGTGACGTTATTGACCAGTCGGTTAGCGTTCCTAATGGTAAGACCACTGCCCAGGATGATCAAACCATCAGTGATCAAACATCTGTTTCTTAGAATGTGGCGGTTTATTGGTATGTTCATTTATTTTTATATAGATTGTTTCTTGCTATGCTTCTCAAGTGTCACCTTCTGTGCGTTCCAGCGAGACTAACCATCAACGTGTTGGACGTGAACGACAACGCCCCTCGTTTTCGTCCGTTTGGCGTGGCCAACTTCACGGAGAAGATCCTGGAAGGTGCGCAGCCAGGCACCACGCTGCTGTCGGTGTCGGCAGTGGACCCCGACAAAGGTCCTAATGGACAGGTCATCTACCAGCTGCTCCACCTGCCCCGAGGAGACTACCTCAGACTGGAGGACCCGTCCACAGGTACACGCTCTACTAGAAGTTCCCAAACGTCTCAGCCCCCCGTGACCCAGAAGACGTTTGCCCCGCCCCCGGGACCCCAACTAGTGAAAAGAGCAGATCTACAAGCTCACAATGCGGCACGAAGCGAAGAAGAACACATTTGTATTCTTCTAATTTACGGAAATTCTTGTATTCTCCCTTAAAGGAGCATTCAGTGATTTGGGTGATTTGGAAAACCACCCAGTCCCCCCCGGTAACAAAATGTGCACATGCACACTCTACAGTGGGGGGAAGTGCAACAGGCCAACAGCATGTGCACCAAGGCCCGCCCCCAGTCGATCATGATTGGAGGAAGGCCCCTCTCATCCTGATTGGATGAAGGCTTCGCCACCCGCCACCAAAACTGAAACTAGGGTTTTTTGACCCCAGGGGCTCACTGGGGACAGGGAGGAACTCCTTATATGGTCAGCACACTCTAGTAGGGAGGATTATCCAGAAAAAAAGAAAAAATAAGTGATATTTGAATTACGTAAAATCACTGAATATACCTTTAATTTCTTCATGAAATTACTGAAAAAAACATTATATTTTGTTTTTAATTGTGTTATTTGAAAATGTTTAGAAATAATAATAATATTAATTAAAAAACCATGTGTAACCAAATGTAGGAAACAAAAAATAAAGGGACCCATAAAAAGCCAATAAGGGCTTGTGTGGGGGGCAAATAAGGGCTTATGTGGGGGGCCAATAAGGGCTTGTGTGGGGGACCAATAAGGGCTTGTGTGGGGGACCAATAAGGGCTTGTGTGGGGGGGCCAATAAGTGCCATTGGCCCTTCAAGACGAACATTTGACAAGTAATGATAATTATAATGAATTATCTTTTAATCTGCCATCAGTCAGTTTTAGTTTGACTAATGAGAACATATTGCTTATTTTACTGTCCAATGACATGAAATGGCACAAGGGAAGGACTCCACAAAAAGACCACCCCCAAAAATCGGCACACGCTGTGCGCGCGCACACATGTGCCCTTTTCTGGAGTTTGAGCCCCTGCCCCCCCAGTGCTCTCTGCACGGCCCTGCAGTCGTGGGTTACTTATTACAGCCCCGTGTTGCTTATTACAGCCGTGGGTTACTTATTACAGCCGTGGGTTACTTATTACAGCCCCGTGTTGCTTATTACAGCCGTGGGTTACTTATTGCAGCCCTGTGTTGCTTATTACAGCCGTGGGTTGCTTATTACAGTCGTAGGTTGCTTATTGCTGCCGTATCTTGCTTATTACAGCCGTAGGTTGCTTATTACAGCCGTAGGTTGCTTATTGCAGCCGTAGGTTGCTTATTGCAGCCGTAGGTTGCTTATTGCAGCCGTAGGTTGCTTATTACAGCCGTAGGTTGCTTATTACAGCCGTGGGTTACTTATTGCAGCCCTGTGTTACTTATTACAGCCGTGGGTTACTTATTGCAGCCCTGTGTTACTTATTACAGCCCTGTGTTGCTTATTACAGCCCTGTGTTGCTTATTACAGCCCTGTGTTGCTTATTACAGCCCTGTGTTGCTTATTACAGCCGTGGGTTACTTATTGCAGCCCTGTGTTACTTATTACAGCCGTGGGTTACTTATTGCAGCCCTGTGTTGCTTATTACAGCCGTGGGTTACTTATTGCAGCCCTGTGTTGCTTATTACAGCCGTGGGTTACTTATTACAGCCGTGGGTTACTTATTGCAGCCCTGTGTTGCTTATTACAGCCGTGGGTTACTTATTGCAGCCCTGTGTTGCTTATTACAGCCGTGGGTTACTTATTGCAGCCCTGTGTTGCTTATTACAGCCGTGGGTTACTTATTACAGCCCCGTGTTGCTTATTACAGCCGTGGGTTACTTATTACAGCCCTGTGTTGCTTATTACAGCCGTGGGTTGCTTATTACAGTCGTAGGTTGCTTATTGCTGCCGTATCTTGCTTATTACAGCCGTAGGTTGCTTATTACAGCCGTAGGTTGCTTATTGCAGCCGTAGGTTGCTTATTGCAGCCGTAGGTTGCTTATTACAGCCGTGGGTTACTTATTGCAGCCCTGTGTTGCTTATTACAGCCCTGTGTTGCTTATTGCAGCCGTGGGTTACTTATTGCAGCCGTGGGTTACTTATTGCAGCCGTGGGTTACTTATTGCAGCCCTGTGTTGCTTATTACAGCCGTGGGTTACTTATTGCAGCCCTGTGTTGCTTATTACAGCCGTGGGTTACTTATTGCAGCCCTGTGTTGCTTATTACAGCCGTGGGTTGCTTATTACAGCCCTGTGTTGCTTATTACAGCCGTGGGTTGCTTATTACAGCCCTGTGTTGCTTATTACAGCCGTGTGTTGCTTATTACAGTCGTAGGTTGCTTATTGCTGCCGTATCTTGCTTATTACAGCCGTAGGTTGCTTATCACAGCCGTGGGTTGCTTATCACAGCCGTGGGTTGCTTATCACAGCCGTGGGTTGTTTATTGCAGCCGTGGGTTGATTATTACAGCAGTAGGTTGTTTATCGCAGCCGTGGGTTGATTATTACAGCAGTAGGTTGCTTATCACAGCCGTCACTGTACGTTATTGTTTGTGTGGTTTAATGCAGGTAAGATCCTGGCCAACCGGACGGTGGACTATGAACAGGTACAGTGGCTGAACTTCACGGTGCGAGCCAGGGACCACGGCTCGCCTCCCAGGATCGCTGAGCTGCCCGTGTTCCTGCGCATAGTGGACGTCAACGACAACAACCCCATCTTTACACAGCCTTCGTACCAGGTACTGGACGCGAGTTTTTTATTCCTATGATGGGAGGGAATTTGGAGCGCTGTGATTGGTTGTCAGTGGAGTAGGAAGCGCTGGGCTGTGTTTTGGACCGCACACAAGTGTTTATGCCTACTAGTACTCTATGACTAGTACTAACCCTATCTCTAACTCTAACCTAAACATAACCGCAAGCAGGGGAGCAACGCACCCCTCACCAACCTTAATCCAAAAACTATTAACGTACCCCTCACCAACCTTAATCCAAAAACTATTATAAAATCCGCGGTAGTAAAAGAGTGGTAAAACAAGCGCTCCTAAACCTGAGCTATCCTAGGAATAAAAAACTAGCGTACTGGACAGAGGTGTAGAGCACTAGTAGTACTAGTACTAGTACAAGTCTAGTACTGTTTCTCAAAGCTGCTATAAGCAATATTTTTTCAGTACATGTATTTCTCAAATTTGTAATGACCTTTTTTGTTGTTGTTGTTTTTGGTATTCAGACAGCCAGCGTAAAACGCTCTGTGACACATCTAGGGGCCACAATCTGCATTCAAAGATTGTCCTAGAAGCTTTGTCATTGGTCGATTTGCCTGTATACTTCCTGATGGGTTAGTCATTTCTGCAGGGTTTTTTTTTTTGACCAATGACATAGGGGAGAAATAGAAAGAAATTGTGTCAAACCAGAAAGTGTGAAAGGTCACAACGATCTAAATGTCTCAATAGAAGAGCAATCATTATAAGTTATATTATATTAATATTTCTACTGTACAGATTGGACGTTTTATTCGCTAACATAAGTTACATAATACAGCTATATGTATTTGTATTGACCGACCTGTTGCGACCTGTAGAGTGAACCTTTATACCTCTATAGATTTGAGCAATTCTACCGTCCTTGTCATACCCTGAAGAAGACATTTTGTTGCCAAAACGTTGGTCATCTTTAAAATAAAAAGTATTTTTGCATCGTGACTATGAGCTGTGCGACCTCTATGAGCTGTGCGACCTCTATGAGCTGTGCGACCTCTATGAGCTGTGCGACCTCTCCTTCCTTTTGCAAACATAATACAGCTGTAACATAAAATAGTTATTCTGGATTTCACTTCTATGCATTGTGTTTTGTATTTTGTGTTTTGCAGAAGCCTGTGTTTGAAGATGTGGATCTAGGCACCGTCATCATACAAGTCAGTGCCACCGATGCAGACTCGGGACTGTTTTCTGTCATCGAGTACAGCCTGGTAGACGGGGAAGGAAAGTTTGGCATCACTCCCTCCACTGTGAGTTGACCTGCGTGTAATGGTAGCCTACTCATTGTGCAGAATGTCTCGTTTCAAGTTTTCAAATGTATTACAAAAAAAAAGCTCACAATGCGTTGCATCGCGACACATTGTGAGCTTGTAGATCTGCTATTTTCAAATGGCCGAAATGTATATAGGGATGAAGTGGTTAATGCATGTTTTGTACTAATAATCAAAGTAACTAGTAACTAAAGAGTAAAAGTACAATATTTGCCTCTGAGATGTACAGTAGTGGAGTAGAAGTAAAATAATTGGAATTACTCAAGTAAAGTAGAACTATCTCAAAATTGTACTTAACCGTTTGACCGCTACCATTATTCAATCCCTCCGCCGCGTCCTGCCAGGGTTTTATCGCGCGTAACACTTACTTTGAAGAGCCAAATATCCGTAATCGCATTTCACAGCGCCTGCTACAGGCCGTTGAAAACGCTTGTCTGGGACAAAGCGACCCCTCCATTGTCGCTTCTGTGAGATACAGCCGTCTGAAAACAGAGCAGGCAATGTAAGTGGATGTGCGCGCTAACGAACAGTAGCTTTCGATACGATCGTATTAAAACATGCATTAAAAAATACATCGCTGTTAAAACGGCTTTTCCGGGTGTGGCACGCTACGCTATTCTACGTGTACACCGGTACAGTGCTTAAAACACATTCTGTGCTTTAAAGTCTAAATAACATGTCACGCAGACTGCCGGGGTTTAAAGTTACCTTTGAAGCGTCAAAACGTCGTAATTCTACCTCCTTATGATGAAAATCCGCTTGAAAATAGTCCCATGATTTGTTATTGAGCCGACACATAAGCCACTTCGGCGATCCGACTCACAGACAAAGAGCAAAGCGGGCTAAGATAGTCTATACCCCTTCGTTCACTTTGCATTGGACTCAGTTTCCCAGAAGCCCTTGCAAGCCGGCGGTTGGTTGATTTCCGGTTCGGCCTTGTCACCAGGTCCGCGACAAAGCCGCTATTTCTTATTAGCCGCTATTCCTATAAGTTATTAGAAAAAGGAGAATTAAACATGCTGGCATTCAAAGCAACCAAAGGCATGGCCCCCCCATATCTCACAAGTATGATCGTACCCTACAAACCCTCCCGCGCACTCCCGCGCACTGTTTAGTATTTTAAACAGACTTATAGCTTGTTACGTAGACAGCTCTAGAATTGCACTTTATGTAGTCATAGCACTTTATAGTACACATGTATAATATATTATATAGTATAGTATGTATAGTTTACATAGATACTCCACTGTTACGTTCTTAGTCTACGCATGATTCATGATAACTACTTTTTATATATGTGATGTATGCCATGCTTTTGTTATTGCTTAATGTAAGTCGCTCTGGATTAAGAGCGTCTGCTAAATGCCTAAATTGTAAATTGTAAAATTGTAAACACATCAAACAAATAGCGGGTTTAGCGTATTACGCAGGGAAAGACAATGGAATAAAAGGTGTGAATAGCAGGTTACGCAGGGAAACTGTTAAGTAAATGTTCTTAGTTACTTTCCACCACTCGTCTCAACACCACCCTTTCCTTTTTTTTTCTCTCTCTCGTTGTTTTGCTGTTGTTGAAAATCCAAAGTGAAATGATCAACGGAACCACAAGTCCCTATATGCTTCATTGTACAACAAATGATGCAAATAGAAGACACATCTCAATGCAACATGTTGTGAGGTTCTAGATCTGCTATTTTCACAAGTTTTGTTTAGCCTATAATGAGTCTGACACTAAAATCGGGACGCCAGACTTAAAGTGGTTGGCCGCATTGATGAGCAGGTCCAAACAAGATCCGCTTTCCCCTGAATCATAGGGCGTGCGTGTGCGTATGCGTGTGTGCGTATGCGTGTGTGCGCGTGTGCGTGAGTATTGTCATCCAATGTGAACAGGTCTGGTCTGGTTCCCAGCAAGGAGTACTTGACCCCAGCATTGGCTCCAATTAGAGGGTAGCACGGGAGAGAGAGAGAGGGAGGGAGAAGTGTGAACTGAACTCAATTAACTTCTAAATTCGCGTAAAAAAGAATAATGACGGCCATCTCTATCCATCTAGCGCCAATTGGAGACGGTCTGGGGGCAGTTTCTAACCCTAACATCCGTCAAATGTATTCCCCCCGGATACGATATTTTCCCGACCAATTTAATTCACGGAGAATGTAAACTGATTTGTAAAGCATCAATTTCCACTTCTGCCAAAATCCCGCAACTTCATCCCCAAAATAAATGATAGCGTCTACAGCATATACGTAGGTCTTGCCCAGCGTGCTCTAGCAGTGCCTCGGGAGGCGTGGCGTGCTCTAGCAGTGCCTCGGGAGGCGTGGCGTGCCAACCATTTGGGAGGCGTGGCGTGCCAACCATTTGAGTGCGATTCCAAATCATGCAACACTGGCCCGTTCAACAGTCGCGTGCTTCCTGAGAGAGTTAAGGAGGATCAACAGAGCAAAGTTGTCATACTATACGGCAGTATACAGAACACATTTGTATTCATGAAACATATTTTTGTTCTGCTCGCTTGTGCATATTGTTTGAAACGTGCGTAAACATGTGTTGTATGTGATATCATGGGAATTGTAATTTGTTTTCGAGAGATTGTGTCTCTTCCAGCATTGTTATAACTGACACCCAGGACTTTACAGCGTGAGGTATCATTTGCAGTTCACCGTCAGTTCACATAGTTTTGTACAAAGTACAACATAAATATTTGACTCCTACCCCATTTTTTCCACACGCACACGCACGCACGCACGCACGCACGCACGCACGCACGCACGCACGCACAGCACACAGCACACACACACACACACACACACACACACACACACACACACACACACACACACACACACACACACACACACGCGCTAATCCCATCTTTCCTCACGCGGTACACCCTTTGATATTGTGCCACCACCACAGCGTGTCAGTGTCTTCTTTGATATCGTGCCACGCATCGCACGGCGCACACAATACCTGGGCTGTCGGTTCTTCCTTCCTGATCATGATCCACCCTCGCCTTGCCTGACTCACAGGGAGACATCTACATCCTGTCGCCGCTGGACAGAGAGACCAAGGACCACTACACGCTGACGGCCGTGGCCAGGGACAACCCCGGAGGAAGCCCCAGCAACAGACGAGAGAACTCGGTGCAGGTATAAACTCCACTACTCGTCACATGACAATCAGTGGGGGAAAAAGTACTCAATAGTTTAACTTAAAGGGATAGTTCAGATTTTTTTAACTTAAGTTGTATGAAATACTTGCCATTAATATAGTGGTTGCAACTGTATTAATTGATTGCCCGAGTCCCATGGTGGGAGTTCTGCTCTGGTTTTGGTGAAATATCAAGTAGTTCCGGTCATTTTATGGGGGGCACTGGGGGCCACGCAGTAAAAGAAAATTAATCCACAAAACTAACGTCATTTGTATTGTTGACCTATTTCTACAATATTAGTGCAACTTCCGTTCTTTTTTTACCCCTCTATCACACAGAACTATGTTTTTTGTGTCCATATCACAACGCCCAAAAAATAGTTCCATGTGATAGAGGGGTCAAAGTTGAACGAAAGTCGCGCTAATATTTTAGAAATAGGTCAACAATACAAATTACGTTTGTTTTGTGGATTAATTTACTTTTACTGCGTGGCCCCAGTGCCCCCCACAAAATGACCGGAACTACTTAATATTGACCAAAACCAGAGCAGAACTCCCACCACGGGACTCGGGCAATCAATTAATACAGTTGCAACCACTATATTAATGGCAAGTATTTCATACAACTTAAGTTAAAAAAATCTGAACTATCCCTTTAAACTAATCTGTGCCAGAACGAGATAATCTGGTGTATAATAGCTGTTGTATCCAACTGTGCCATTCAGATTACGAGATTAGATTAACACGTACTTTCCCTCACGAGTTACACGAGTTAATTGACTGTAGAACAGCTTCCCTCCCAATAACGAGTCACACGAGTTATGTTTTGCAGTGTTTAATTTGCGTTTTAATACGTTTTAAGACTTTCCATCGGACAGAGTGGGATATGTGACGCGTTTTGATGACGTCATCGCCTTTTTACGTAAACTAAAAGACCTGTTTTAATATAGTTCTCCTATTGGAAAAAAACTATGTATTATGGAATGATGTAAACAAACAGTTATATTATGTGGTGCACCCGGACCGTTTTGTGCAGGGGACCCAGGTCCCCTTTATAAGTGACACCGACACATTGCTGTTTAGATTACGCTGAGGAAGCCTCAGCCCAGTGCCGTCTCCAGGCACTAATCAGCAGGGGGGGGCATACTTTTTTCCAAAGGGGGCACCTAATTTTTCAAACCCCCCCCCTATGTATAACAAATAGTCACCTATCAACAAAGTGATGCTTGAAAAAGGCTAGTAGGCTACAATTATGCAGCAGCACCAACAACAAACAAAGAAATACATATACAATAATACAATATGTTGAGCATTATAATGTCTTCTGCATGCATATATTACCTTGTATTTCTATTAACTATTCAATTAATTTGAACATGTATATATTTACAATAATCATGGAGAACTTATAGATTTAACATTTGTAAAACATTCAAATATTGGTAGTGTAGGGTACTACTGGCCAATCTAGACTGGAGGGGCACACCATCCAATCTGGGGGGGCAATGCCCCCCTGTAGAGACGCCAGCTCAGCCTCTGGGCCGAAACGTCCATACTGTTGTTGTTTGCTGCAGGAGGAAACCAAATAAAACAAGAATCCTAATAGGATACAACGTGAGTGCTGGTATTCATTTCTACAGGTCTTCTCATAAAGGTGTTCTATCAAATATAAATATCAGATCGGGAAAAATCGCTATCGGCAGATGCTCAAAATCAAATGATTGGAATCTGAATGGGAGCAAAAAAACGTGATCTGGACATCCCTACGTCTGACGCAAGATAGGGTCCTAGGTGTTCCGACACGCACCAACACCAGAATGTGAGCAGACCATCTGTTCTCTTTATCAATAGATCAATGGCCAGTGGCTATCCTGAGATGCTTGACCTGCTAACACTCTGAGGGATTGTTTGGACATGTCTGAAGCTGAAGTCATTCTCTTTTAGAAGGGACAATTTACACATAATTTAGGCTGTCCCATACAGGGAATATGACAGCACTGAATGTGGTTCATAACACACATTTCCATTTCTATTTTCTGCTAAACAGCAAGCTCTATAGTCTATATGCTTACGACTGTAAGGACGAAACGGAAGCGGGGAGGAGGATTTGTAATCTGCAGCACGGGTGATATGTAACACATATTTATAATAGCATGCTAGGTCGGACTAACGGGAGTTCTGACTTAAGGGCAGTCCCCCAGTCGGGCAACGTGAGACTGTAGGTGTTGGAGGCAGTTCTGAGCCTGTGATGGACCTGTGTGTCTCTGTCAGGTGTTGGTGACAGTCCTGTTAATGTGATGAACCTGTGTGTCTCTGTCAGGTGTTGGTGACAGTCCTGTTAATGTGATGAACCTGTGTGTCTCTGTCAGGTGTTGGTGACAGTCCTGTTAATGTGACCAACCTGTGTGTCTCTGTCAGGTGTTGGTGACAGTCCTGTTAATGTGACGAACCTGTGTGTCTCTGTCAGGTGTTGGTGACAGTCCCGTTAATGTGACGAACCTGTGTGTCTTTGTCAGGTGTTGGTGACAGTCCTGTTAATGTGACCAACCTGTGTGTCTCTGTCAGGTGTTGGTGACAGTCATGTTAATGTGATGGACCTGTGTGTCTCTGTCAGGTGTTGGTGACAGTCCTGTTAATGTGACCAACCTGTGTGTCTCTGTCAGGTGTTGGTGACAGTCCCGTTAATGTGACCAACCTGTGTGTCTCTGTCAGGTGTTGGTGACAGTCCTGTTAATGTGATGAACCTGTGTGTCTCTGTCAGGTGTTGGTGACAGTCCTGTTAATGTGACCAACCTGTGTGTCTCTGTCAGGTGTTGGTGACAGTCCTGTTAATGTGACGAACCTGTGTGTCTCTGTCAGGTGTTGGTGACAGTCCCGTTAATGTGACGAACCTGTGTGTCTCTGTCAGGTGTTGGTGACAGTCCTGTTAATGTGACGAACCTGTGTGTCTCTGTCAGGTGTTGGTGACAGTCCTGTTAATGTGACGAACCTGTGTGTCTCTGTCAGGTGTTGGTGACAGTCCTGGTAATGTGACGAACCTGTGTGTCTCTGTCAGGTGTTGGTGACAGTCCTGTTAATGTGACCAACCTGTGTGTCTCTGTCAGGTGTTGGTGACAGTCCTGTTAATGTGACGAACCTGTGTGTCTCTGTCAGGTGTTGGTGACAGTCCTGTTAATGTGATGAACCTGTGTGTCTCTGTCAGGTGTTGGTGACAGTCCTGTAAATGTGACGAACCTGTGTGTCTCTGTCAGGTGTTGGTGACAGTCATGTTAATGTGATGAACCTGTGTGTCTCTGTCAGGTGTTGGTGACAGTCCCGTTAATGTGACGAACCTGTGTGTCTCTGTCAGGTGTTGGTGACAGTCCCGTTAATGTGATGGACCTGTGTGTCTCTGTCAGGTGTTGGTGACAGTCCCGTTGATGTGATGAACCTGTGTGTCTCTGTCAGGTGTTGGTGACAGTCCTGTTAATGTGATGAACCTGTGTGTCTCTGTCAGGTGTTGGTGACAGTCCTGTTAATGTGATGGACCTGTGTGTCTCTGTCAGGTGTTGGTGACAGTCCTGTTAATGTGATGGACCTGTGTGTCTCTGTCAGGTGTTGGTGACAGTCCTGTTAATGTGATGGACCTGTGTGTCTCTGTCAGGTGTTGGTGACAGTCCTGTTAATGTGATGGACCTGTGTGTCTCTGTCAGGTGTTGGTGACAGTCATGTTAATGTGATGGGCCTGTGTGTCTCTGTCAGGTGTTGGTGACAGTCATGTTAATGTGATGGGCCTGTGTGTCTCTGTCAGGTGTTGGTGACAGTCATGTTAATGTGATGGACCTGTGTGTCTCTGTCAGGTGTTGGTGACAGTCCTGTTAATGTGACGAACCTGTGTGTCTCTGTCAGGTGTTGGTGACAGTCCTGTTAATGTGACGAACTTGTGTGTCTCTGTCAGGTGTTGGTGACAGTCCTGTTAATGTGTCGAACCTGTGTGTCTCTGTCAGGTGTTGGTGACAGTCCCGTTAATGTGACCAACCTGTGTGTCTCTGTCAGGTGTTGGTGACAGTCCTGTTAATGTGACGAACCTGTGTGTCTCTGTCAGGTGTTGGTGACAGTCCTGTTAATGTGACGAACTTGTGTGTCTCTGTCAGGTGTTGGTGACAGTCCTGTTAATGTGTCGAACCTGTGTGTCTCTGTCAGGTGTTGGTGACAGTCCTGTTAATGTGTCGAACCTGTGTGTCTCTGTCAGGTGTTGGTGACAGTCCTGTTAATGTGATGGACCTGTGTGTCTCTGTCAGGTGTTGGTGACAGTCCTGTTAATGTGACGAACCTGTGTGTCTCTGTCAGGTGTTGGTGACAGTCCTGTTAATGTGATGAACCTGTGTGTCTCTGTCAGGTGTTGGTGACAGTCCTGTTAATGTGACGAACCTGTGTGTCTCTGTCAGGTGTTGGTGACAGTCCTGTTAATGTGACGAACCTGTGTGTCTCTGTCAGGTGTTGGTGACAGTCCTGTTAATGTGATGGACCTGTGTGTCTCTGTCAGGTGTTGGTGACAGTCCTGTTAATGTGATGGACCTGTGTGTCTCTGTCAGGTGTTGGTGACAGTCCTGTTAATGTGATGGACCTGTGTGTCTCTGTCAGGTGTTCGTGACAGTCCTGTTAATGTGACGAACCTGTGTGTCTCTGTCAGGTGTTGGTGACAGTCCTGTTAATGTGACGAACCTGTGTGTCTCTGTCAGGTGTTGGTGACAGTCCTGTTAATGTGATGGACCTGTGTGTCTCTGTCAGGTGTTGGTGACAGTCCTGTTAATGTGACGAACCTGTGTGTCTCTGTCAGGTGTTGGTGACAGTCCTGTTAATGTGACCAACCTGTGTGTCTCTGTCAGGTGTTGGTGACAGTCCTGTTAATGTGACCAACCTGTGTGTCTCTGTCAGGTGTTGGTGACAGTCCTGTTAATGTGACGAACCTGTGTGTCTCTGTCAGGTGTTGGTGACAGTCCTGTTAATGTGATGGACCTGTGTGTCTCTGTCAGGTGTTGGTGACAGTCCTGTTAATGTGACGAACCTGTGTGTCTCTGTCAGGTGTTGGTGACAGTCCTGTTAATGTGACGAACCTGTGTGTCTCTGTCAGGTGTTGGTGACAGTCCTGTTAATGTGATGGACCTGTGTGTCTCTGTCAGGTGTTGGTGACAGTCCTGTTAATGTGATGGACCTGTGTGTCTCTGTCAGGTGTTGGTGACAGTCCTGTTAATGTGATGGACCTGTGTGTCTCTGTCAGGTGTTGGTGACAGTCCTGTTAATGTGATGGACCTGTGTGTCTCTGTCAGGTGTTGGTGACAGTGCTGGACGTGAATGACTTCCGTCCGCGTTTCGCAGAGAGAGTGTTCAGCACCAGCGTGTTCGAGAACGAGCCCGGCGGCTCGTCTGTGATCACGCTGACCGCGACCGACCTGGACGAGGGCGAGAACGGACTGCTGGTCTACAGCATGCAAGGCCCTAAAGCAGGTACGAACAACACGCACGCACGCACGCACGCACGCACGCACGCACGCACGCACAATAACCATAAAATTAATTACACAGAATTATGTGTAATTGGCCACAGATCTACAAGCTTGTAGCGCGGCACTGGTTAATGTGGTTAAGTGACGCAGATACACTTCAGGTCTAATCCTGTGCGCTGTCTGTCTGCATCTAGATGCCTTCTCTCTGGATCCAGACACGGGGCTGATACGTTCCCTGCGTCTGCTTCAGTCCTTTGAGAGTTTCAACCTGACCATAGTGGCCACGGACCAGGGCCGGCCCCCGCTGTGGGGCACGGCCACCCTGCACATCACCGTCATCGACGTCAATGACAACAGACCCACGTTCATCCGGCCCACCAATGGAACCATCATGCATATCTTGGAGGTATGTGTGTGTTTGTATATATAGTATGTGTATGTACAGTATGTACAGTATAGTATGTGTATATACAGTATGTGTATGTATAGGCTAGACTAGAGGGTTTAACAACAGTATGTGTATGTATAGGCTAGACTAGAGGGTTTAACAACAGTATGTGTATGTATAGGCTAGACTAGAGGGTTTAACAACAGTATGTGTATGTATAGGCTAGACTAGAGGGTTTAACAACAGTATGTGTATGTATAGGCTAGACTAGAGGGTTTAACAACGTATGACGTCTTTAACCCATTCAGGCCTGACGTCGAAATTTAAAAAAAAAAGTTTTCTAAATCATGACAATTTTCGGAAAGATTTGAGGCACATTTTAACGATTTTTCAAAAATAGCAGACCTACAAGTTCATAGCGCGCCACTCGGTGGCGCGCTATGAGCTTGTAGATCTGTGCTTGTAGATCTGTGTTCCAGGTCTCAATGGATTAACCCATTCAGGCCTGACGTCGAAATTTAAAAAAAAAATACAATTTCAGGCCTGACGTCGACATTAAAAAAAAAATGACAATTTTCTGAAAGATTTGAGGCACATTTTAACGATTTTTCAAAAATAGCAGACCTACAAGTTCATACCGCGGCACTCGGTGCTATGATCTTGTAGATCTGCTATTTTTCAATAGCTAAATTATAACATAATGTATGTAACCACCAAAAGGGGTTCCCTCTCAAAATGGGTTAATACAATCAGATAGGACTTTTCTGTTTGGATGTATGGGTTGTCAAGGACAGAAAGTAGTTTTTTTACCACTCAGTATGGCGTTCGCGCGTAACTTCCTGGTATGATGATGATGTCATACCCTCTATTATATACACTTGTTGGTAACCTTTTCCATCAGAAATTGTAATGTTTTAATTATAGCCCGTTTAGACCCGAGGCTGAAAAACTTAAATTCTTCGTTGTTGTCTCCACCAGGCCGAAGGCATGGGGAGAGAGTATGTTTTGCACTCCGTCCGTGTGTGTGTCCGTCCTTGTGTGTGTGTGTCCGTCCTTCCGTCCGTCTGTTACCAGCTAATCTCCGGCACCGTTAACCCGGTCGATGCCAAACTTTGCACACACACTCCCTGGATGCCAACGATGAACCTCTGCCCCACATTTTCCAGAACGGCCTGTTATAGCGCCACCATGAGGCAGCTTTTCACATGTTTTGCACCGATCTGCGTGAAACGTTGCATGCACACTCCCTAGAGGCCAAGGACAAACCTTTGACCTGCATTTTCCGCATCTGCCTTTTATAGCGCCACCAGGAGGCCGACTTTTGTAAAACACATTTTTTGATATTACTCCTCCAGATTCTGTCCAAAAATCTCACAAATCGTTACACAGTATCTCTATGGTCATGTGCGCAAGTCGGATCTGTCCGATATTTCATATTCCATCCTAATTGGCTATAATTGGCTTTCACAGTTTGCAAGATTGCCCCGTTTTGAACAAAAGCCTCAAATCATGAACGCAGCGTGCAATTTACGTGAAATCTTTCACACATTTTCTTACTAGGCTGAGGAATATATCCCACCCTTTTCACATTGGCCTGTTATAGCGCCACCAACAGGTTGATTTTTGCAAAACACATTTTTGGAACAAAATGCCTCAAATCATCCAATTGCCATCAAAGGCGTATGAAGAAATGGCACCCTTTTCACATTGGCCTATTATAGCGCCACCAGGAGGCCACAACCTGACCTGCCCTGGTGGAGACCTGTGCCCCGAGGGGCACTTTTTCTAGTTATTATAATTTTTTAAATAAAATCATGTTGCTATATTCATTAAGCAACATCTAAAATGACAGATGCTTTCCTGCATTGAAAGGTATAACAATATGTGTAGGCTTTCCAGTGTCCAAATGTTTAGCATTTCTGTTTCTATATTTTGACTTGCATTAAAATGAAAGCATTGTATTGGATGTTCTTTTTTTAATAAGTCTGTTATTAGAGATCGGAAAGGAGTCTTCCAGTAACAGGCAGGTTGGAGGTTGGCTCATTGGAGATAAGCAATCATCTTATTCTTATAGACACATTACTGGTAGACGATCAGACAGACAGACAGACAGATGTGTGAAGTTTAAATGTCAATTTGTTGGGTACAGGCTTTAGTTTAGAGTTTAAACATACTATTGGTCCGACTGTCATTAGACTGACAACCTACCTCAAAACCTAACCTAACCGCAAGCACGGGAGCAGCATATGTCCGACCACATGTCCGACCGCTGTTTCCGCAAGTCGGCCCGTTGGTGTGTCTAATCTGCATGTGCATCCCCAATTTTTTGATGTGGACATGTTCATATTTGCCGTGTTGTTGTTGTTGTGTGTTTTAAGGAGCAGCCCCCTGGCCTGCTGGTGTACGAGGTGCGTGCTACAGACGGTGATGAAGGCCTGAATGGAGAGGTGCGCTACGCCTTCCTCCAGACCGGAGCGGGGAACAAAGACTGGGAGAGCTTCCGCGTGGACGCCGAGACGGGAGTCATCACCACCGCCGTCAAACTGGACCGAGAGAAACACCCCCTGCTCAGCGTGAGTCATGCAAGCCGCGTGCGAGTCTGTGCGTGCGTGCGTGCGTGCGTGCGTGCGTGCGTGCGTGCGTGCGTGCGTGCGCGTGGCCTAAGCAAAACATACATTATCCCACTACAGCCCTATATACATTTCCGCCATTTGAAAAAAGCTTTAAAAGTGAGACATTCTGCACGATTAGTACTTTTCCTTAATCCTTACATGTTGAAGCCTATACTTTTGTACTCCTCTGTCCCTCAGCTGATCATCGTGGCGTATGACCTTGGCCAGCCGGTGCCTTATGAGACCACTCAGGTCCTTCAAGTGGCGCTGACGGACATCGATGACAATGAGCCCGTTTTCCATAAACCTCCAGTGAGTATATATAGGAACGAGCACAGCGTCTATTGGTCATTGGTTATTCTATCTAAGTGGTGCTCAACCTTTTTCATATCAAGGCCCCATTATTTATTCAACATTTGAGCCAGCCATTTTGATGAGATTTAGCCTCTCAGACCCAAAACTAAAGAATATTTTCTTATCGTTGGACACGATTTTGTCCACAATTCCATGCTGTATTGATGTTGGTACCATTAGGAGAGACAGACACAGGCAAATGTTGATGGACTTCTTGTAAATAAAGTAATGCAGATGTTTAACAATAATTTAACTCTTGAGAAGTTGAGCGTAAAATGAAACCAGTAAATGATCTATAAGGGTCCATTTGGTCACCAACTCTCCATCTAGCTGGGGACCACCTGGAATCCCCTCAAGGACCACTGGTGGTCCCCGGACCACTGGTTGAAAACCACTGTTCTATCTTGTTATTATGTGCCCGTATATACAAGTAAGACGCGTAAACGCGGGAAGCGAACGAAGCTGTTGTGTCAGTCTGACACACACACACACACACACACACACACACACACACACACACAGACACAGAGACGGACACGCAGACAGACAGACAGACAGACAGTTTTGGCCAGCTTCTATAGTTAGTGCTCACTTCGTTCGCAATCACCATAGTGAGTGGAAATGTGATGGTGCGAATAAGTGTGTGTGTGTGTGTGTGTGTGTGTGTGTGTGTGCACGTGCGTGCGTGCGCGTGCGTGTAGCTGGGACGATTAGCATTTTCAAAGCCTGTTATCGTTCTTCTCGTTATTGTTCCTCCTTTCCTGCTTGTTCATAAACCTGATTGTCTGGAGGAAGCAGCCCAGTGTTAATGTCTCTGTGGCTACCAATCCATTCTCCAAGTGGCGGCATATGCATGTGAAGCAGTTTATGGTCGGCGATGCACAGATCTTAGAGCCTGCAAGCTTTGCCGATGTATAATATCTGTCGTATGCTAGGGCATTCACTTCTAGTCATTTTTACTAGTTGACTAGTTGCCTAGTTTACTAGTTGACTGGTCCACTAGTTGTTTAACCACCTATTATGTTAAAAAAAAGAAAAAATCCCCCCCCCCTTTTTTTTTTAATAAATATTTGTACATTTAAAAACTGTGTACATTGGTGACTATAACTATAATCTACCTGATCTTGAGGCCTACAAAATCTGGAAAAACTACAAAATAAATACACTTTTTTTTCCTTTTTTTCTTATCAACTAGTCAACTAGTACCAACAAGGTCGACTAGTGGATTTACTAGTCGACTAGTTGCTTAATGCCCTATCGTATGCTGTATATTCTGGATGGAGGGAAGCTCACGTCCACTGATGCGCTGCTGGTCTACCCACATTACCCTCTGCAATATGCTTTATGCAGTGATGTTCAACCAGTGGTCCGGGGACCCCCAGAGGTCCCTGAAGCTGTTCCAGGTGGTCCCCAGTTAACCCATTTAGATTCTATTGTTGTTCCAGGGAGCTTTGCTTTACATTTTGCACTACATTTTCATGATTTTTCAAAAATAGCAGATCTACAAGCTCGTAGCGCGGCACTCGGTGCCGCGCTATGAGCTTGTAGATCTGCTATTTTTCAATAGCTAAAGCATAACATAATGCTTAAAAAACCCAAAAAGGGTTTTGTTTTTGTTTTTTATTGTTGAGTTGTGTTTGTTATGATTGTATTTTTTTTTAATTTGTTGTCATTGTATTTGTATTGTATTTGTGTATCTGTTATGTTTGTTTTTTCTGGACATTTTATTTAACAAGAGAGCTATAACTGTAATGTTTTATATAATTGAAAAAGAATGTCAATAAATATATTGTTAAAAAAAAAAAAGGGGGTTCCTGCCCAAACTGGGTTAAATGATGGAGAGTTAATGGTAACCAAATAGACCTATATAGATGTTTAACTCGTGAGTGTTAAATGCTATTAAACATCTGCATTACTACATTTACAAGAAGTCTACACATTTAGAGAGAATGTAGAAGAATTGTTATTTTGATCAACGTTTGCCTGTTATCTCTCCTAATGGTACCACATCAATACAGTGTTAAATGCTATTAAACATCTGCATTACTTAATTTACAAGAAGTCTACAGATTTAGAGAGAATGTAGAAGAATTGTTATTTTGATCAATGTTTGTCTGTTATCTCTCCTAATGGTACCACATCAATACAGTGTTAAATGCTATTAAACATCTGCATTACTTAATTTACAAGAAGTCTACAGATTTAGAGAGAATGTAGAAGAATTGTTATTTTGATCAATGTTTGTCTGTTATCTCTCCTAATGGTACCACATCAATACAGCATTGCACAAAATCGTATCCAACGACAACAAAATATTCTTTAGTTTTGGGTCTGAGAGGCTATGATAAATAATGGGCCATGATATGAAAATGGTTGAAAATCACTGCCTTATCATGGGTACATTGTGTCTTTTCTGCGCTTTTGTTTCTTAGGACAGTGGTATTAGTATAATAATAATAATGTCTTGAGGCATTTATACTTTATTGTTTTGCACGGGAAGCGCACCACCTATCACTTTGCGTCCATCTTTTATGCATTCCCTTTCAGTCTGACACTGTGTGTGTGTGTGTGTGTGTGTGTGTGTGTGTGTGTGTGTGTGTGTGTGTGTGTGTGTGTGTGTGTGTGTGTGTGTGTGTGTGTGTGTGTGTGTGTGTGTGTGTGTGTGTGTGTGTGTGTGTGTGTGTGTGTGCGCCCGCGTGTGTGTGTGTGTGTGTACGTGCGCGCCCCAGCGCGGCAGTATGTCGTATCAGGTGCTGTGGGTGCGTGAGCACTCTCCTCCGGGGACCCTCGTGGGGAACGTGACTGGAGCCGTGGATGCGGACGAGGGTGCCAACGCCGTGGTCTATTACTTTATAGCAGGTGGGTGGAGGGAGGAGGGGTCTCTCTCTCTCAGGCCTCATACACACACATCAAACGCATTGGCTGTGTTCTGTCTGTTTAATGGCCGCCACAATGCAATTCCAATGGGAGTCACATGGTTTGACCAAACATTTGTGTTTGATGGCTACATGTGTTCTGCCCATCAAACGCCCATGACGATTTTTTTTTTCAATGGAAATATCCTAAAAAAACGGGGTCGTATTATAATCGGGGGACTAGACTATTTGACATTCAGTGTTATTTTTCCACAAATGGGGGTCATCTTATAATCAGAGTCTTATATTCGGGACAATACAGGCTTTTACTTAACTCACTCTGCGCCAGGTGCGCCTTTTGACGCCTTTTGACGCCTATTTCCGTATGTACCTCGTCGCCAATTGTGCCTTTTCACGTGCCTTTTCACGCCTTTTTTTGAGTGGTGCAAACCACTCCAACAACTGGCTTTGTACCCGTGTACACGTGTTCGTACCAAAAAAACGAGCATGGTTGCTATGGTTAGGGTGTGACGTCACTGACATAGCTGATCAGAATATATAAGACCTTGCACCACTCAGTTCACACGGGTGTGATTTTTTAATATCAATTGATTACGGTGATCAGCTGCTTCCAGTATCCCCTCATAACACTCCGGTAGCGTTCCGGTGAAAAAAATAAAAAAACGGAAATGGAATTTTCACTGGCTAAACGCTAACATCTCGGATTCTTCTTTTTAGACCCAAAACCAGCTTGGTTTGTGTCTGGTTTATCTAAACGATAGTATTTCCCTTACAAAAAGTAAATGGGTTAAGTAAAACAATTGAGTACTTTTCCCACCACTGCAGGAGGGAACAGCGAGGGGAACTTTGGCCTGAACCCCTCCGGCGTGCTGAAGGTCAAGAAGGACCTGGACCGCGAGGACATCCCCGTCTACTCCATCGTGGTCAAGGCCTCCAGCAACAGGAACTGGACTCCTCCCAGAGGGGGTCAGAGGGCGTCGCAGCGGGCCAGAGCCGCCCTGGACCCGGCCAATGACCCCACCCTGCAGGAAGTCCGCATCTTCCTGGAAGACATTAACGACCAGCCCCCGCGCTTCACCAAGGACGAGTACACTGCAGGTATACCATTGTTTAGAGAGAGAGGAGAGAGAGAGAGAGGAGAGAGAGAGGAGATGAGAGAGAGAGAGAGAGAGAGAGAGATGAGAGAGAGAGAGAGAGAGAGAGAGAGAGAGAGAGAGAGAGAGAGAGAGAGAGAGTGAGAGAGAGAGAGAGAGAGAGAGAGAGAGAGAGAGAGAGAGAGAGAGAGAGAGAGAGAGAGAGAGAGAGAAGAGAGAGAGAGAGAGAGATGTTTTACTTAAGTAAAAGTATCAATACTGTAATATAGAAATACTCTGTTGCAAGTAAAAGTCCGGAATTCCAAATTTACTTGAGTAAAAGTACAGAAGTATTGGCATCGAAATGTACTTAAAGAACCGAAAGTAGAAAGTACTCGTTATGCAGAATGTCCCATTTCAAGTTTTCTAAAGTATAAAGATCGTTTGAAAATAGCAGATCTACAAGCTCACAATGAGTCGCATCGCAACGCATTGTGAGCTTGTAGATTGGCTGAAAGGCCGACATGTATATATGGCTGAAGTGGTGACTTTATGTTTTGTAATAATAATAAAGATCTACAAAGTAACTAAAGTTTTCAAAAAATTGTAGTGGAGTAAAAGTACAATATTTGGATCCGCGATGTAGTGGAGTAGACGTAAAAGTACAGGCAAATGGAAATACTCAAGTAATGTACAAATATTTTAAATTTGTACTTAAGTACAGCACTTAAGTATGTACTTACTACTTTTTCCCCAACGGGACTTTTGGACTTTTCCCCAATGGGACTTTTTCCCCGTTGGGGAAAAAGTCCCAAAAGTCCCATTGGGGAAAAAGTCCCAAAAGTCCCTTTGGGGAAAAAGTCCCTTTGGGGGAAAAGTCCCAAAAGTCCCGTTGGGGGAAAAGTCCCTTTGGGGGAAAAGTCCAAAAAGTCCCTTTGGGGGAAAAGTCCCAAAAGTCCCGTTGGGGGAAAAGTCCCTTTGGGGGAAAAGTCCCAAAAGTCCCGTTGGGGGAAAAGTCCCTTTGGGGGAAAAGTCCCAAAAGTCCCTTTGGGGGAAAAGTCCCAAAA
>NC_136791.1:5054732-5068728 GCF_951216825.1 Electrona antarctica | reverse complement strand
AGGAGGCAGGGATCTAACCGGGAACCTTCCGTGTCCAATCATCATCACCTTTATTTATTCCGTCTATATAATGTATAATCGACTGCTCTACATACCTTTTGGTGCTCAAACACAGTAGATGTATTGAAACCAGGGACACATTAGCCATTGGGCCAGTGGGGCCGTGGCCCAGGGGCCCTTGGCTCTCAGGGGCCCCTCGGGGAAATTGGACCGTGAGGTACTAGGTTTGACGCCCTGAAAAGGGCTCCTGGGGCCCTTCATTGGCTGTTTTGTTTTTGTTAATTTAGGTTAAAAATATGATAAAAACACGGAAAAACACGAAAATGTCACGCGCACACGCTCTATTGGGGGCCCTGCAAATATTAGCGGCCCAGGGGCCCTCGTGAGGGTTAATCCGTCCCTGATTGAAACGCCCAGCCATGCTATGAAGCTCCATCCTTTTTGTTTAGGCCACACCCACTGCAGTGTGTATTCTCTAAATTGGCCAATTGTGCCCATAAGACTTTCATAAGAATTCCAGCAGCTTGCATTCATTTACAACAAAAAGAAAAAAAAGAGACGTCCGTGCATGGTTAGACTCTGCCTTATTTGATTAACCCATTTTGGGCGGGAACCCCTTTTGGTGGTTACATATATGTTATAATTTAGCTATTGAAAAATAGCAGATCTACAAGCTCATAGCGCGCCACTCGGTGGCGCGCTATGAGCTTGTAGATCTGCTATTTTTGAAAAATCGTTAAAATGTGCCTCAAATCTTTCAGAAAATTGTCATGATTTAGAAAACATTTTCTTTTTAATTTCGACGTCAGGCCTGAATGAGTTAACCTGTTATGAATCTCTTGTGCCACTTAACTGTACCCAAAAGAGTATACCCTGTCTGCTGTTCCACCCTGTTGAAACTCTCCAGAGCTTCGGAAACCACCCTGAGGCACTCCCATGTCTCTGCATGCTTCTGCAGTGAGTGGAGCGAGCCTGACGGTACCAAAGAAACCAGAACCGAGGTGGTTTCGTCTGAGCTTTCTCGTGAACATACTTCCTAACCTAGTTTAACGCATTTTGGGCGGGAACCCCTTTTGGTGTTTAAACATTATGTTGTAATTTAGCTATTGAAAAATAGCAGATCTACAAGCTCATAGCGCGCCACCGAGTGGCGCGCTACGAGCTTGTAGGTCTGCTATTTTTGAAAAATCGAAGAACGACTGACATAGAAACATAGCTTTTTCAGAAAACTGTCAGGATGTAAAACACATTTTCAGAATCTGATCTCAGGTCAAAATGGGATAATATTTTTTCTTTTATGTCATATTAGACTTTCTTCCTTCGTAGATTTTTAGCAATAGCAAGTCCTCATTTAGCATGGCTGTTTTATGGTCTGCCACGCTATAACCGATCGCGGGTGCTACTATAAAAACATCCATTTCCTTTTTTTTAACCCATTTAGGCCTGACGTCGAAATTTTAAAAAAATTAAATCAATTTTATTTTTTTCTGAAAAACCTCATGTTTCTATATCAGTGGTTCTCAATATTTCATGTCAAGGACCCCACAAATTATATGTAATATGTCGCCGACCCCCATCTGAAAATATGTAGTTCGAGGGACCTCCTGCCAGAAGCAAAGATTTGAGTTAAAAACGTTCGCTCTGAAAGAATATATATTCAGATTTGTGCCACATTTTCACGATTTTTAAAAAATAGCAGATCTACAAGCTCGTAGCGCGCCACCGAGTGGCGCGCTATGAGCTTGTAGATCTGCTATTTTTCAATAGCTAAAGCACAACATAATGCTAACACCAAAAGGGGTTCCCGCCCTCAAAATGGGTTAAAGCTGCTGTTCCCCTATGTTATCCTTATTCCCGTTATCCAAATCTCAGTGATTTGTGTCTTATATTTCCCTGTGTTCTCTATATTCTCCTTTATTTCAATCTATATACCACACGCCTCATCCAAACGCGGTTTACCGTCTGCCAAGCTGTCGGTGTAAATAAATAGGCCCTCCCTGTAGTTCACATTAAATGGTAGGTTATAAATATCACCCTGACACATCACACAAAGTCCAGATCAGATCTCTATTCCACTCGGGAAGTAATGTCAAAAAGCACCTCTGCATTAAGCCATTCTGGGCGGGAACCCCTTTTGGTGTTTTAAACATTATGTTATACTTTAGCTATTGAAAAATAGCAGATCTACAAGCTCATAGCGCGCCACTCGGTGGTTGTAGGTCTGCTATTTTTGAAAAATCGTGAAAATGTGGCACAAATCTTTGAATATATATTCTTTCAGAGCGAACGTTTTTAACTCAAATCTTTGCTTCTGGGGGAGTCCCTGGAACAACATATTTTCAGATGGGGCGTCCGCAGCCAAATACAGATAATTCTGGAGGTCCTTGACATGAAATATTGAGCACCACTGACATAGAAACATGGGTATTTCAGAAAATTGTCGAAGACATTTTTTAAACTTCGACGTCGGGCCTAAATGGGTTAAGCCCTGCTTGGCCGTTTGATGTCACCCACGCAGCCATATGGTATGGCTCTCAGGGTCTGCTCTTCTCTGGGTTTTTATTTCCAGCCGTTACACTGATCCTGTGTTCCGTTCGGCAGTGTGTAAATCCTTGAGACTGTACAGTGGCTATCATTGCCTTTTATATTGCAGAAAAACAGACTCATTATAGAAGAACCATACAGAGTGAAAACCTTATGTTCGTGTCGCTGGGTGGGTGAGAATATGGGTGCATACAAAGGGCTTTCATTTGCACACTCTTCGTGGTTAAACGAACACTGAGGATTTTATACCGTGTGCATGTGTACCTCCATTTGTACCTCCATGTGTACCTCCATGTGTACCTCCATGTGTACCTCCATGTGTACCTCCATGTGTACCTCCATGTGTACCTCCATTTGTACCTCCATGTGTACCTCCATGTGTACCTCCATGTGTACCTCCATTTGTACCTCCATGTGTACCTCCATGTGTACCTCCATGTGTACCTCCATGTGTACCTCCATGTGTACCTCCATGTGTACCTCCATGTGTACCTCCATGTGTACCTCCATGTGTACCTCCATGTGTACCTCCATTTGTACCTCCATGTGTACCTCCATGTGTACCTCCATGTGTACCTCCATGTGTACCTCCATTTGTACCTCCATGTGTACCTCCATGTGTACCTCCATGTGTACCTCCATGTGTACCTCCATGTGTACCTCCATGTGTACCTCCATGTGTACCTCCATGTGTACCTCCATGTGTACCTCCATTTGTACCTCCATGTGTACCTCCATGTGTACCTCCATGTGTACCTCCATGTGTACCTCCATGTGTACCTCCATGTGTACCTCCATGTGTACCTCCATGTGTACCTCCATGTGTACCTCCATGTGTATCTCCATGTGTACCTCCATGTGTACCTCCATGTGTACCTCCATGTGTACCTCCATGTGTACCTCCATGTGTACCTCCATGTGTACCTCCATTTGTAAAGTGCATTCCATCTTCATTTCATGGTATATTTGGCTTTGCATTTGTTTCATTTGTAAATGTAATTGTGCGCCGACTCCAAATCCTCACACCTCACAGCTGTTGTTAGACTTTGTGGCATATTGAACCTCGGTATTATAAGCTCTCGTTTGCCAGAAGCAACCAGTTCTGCTGGATTATGCCTGCTTTTGTGAATGTTTTCGTTTCGTTTTGTCACTGTGTGTGTGTGTGCGTGCGTGCGTGCTTACGTGTGTGCGTGGAGTGTGTGTGTGTGTATTGGGCGTGCGTCCGTGCGTGTGTACACACACAGTATGCTGTGTCCATCTCAGTCAGAAGTTAGAACGGCAGGTGAGGTAATAAATCTCCCGTCTTGTTTGTGAAGCTCTGATGATCATGAAACCACTAAATGCCATAATTGTTTTGTCATGTTGTCGACGTCAAACCC
Organism: Electrona antarctica; assembly: GCF_951216825.1. Taxonomy (NCBI): domain Eukaryota; kingdom Metazoa; phylum Chordata; class Actinopteri; order Myctophiformes; family Myctophidae; genus Electrona; species Electrona antarctica. The sequence goes on along the minus strand of NC_136791.1, from coordinate 5,064,805 downwards.
AACACGACATACAGCGATAAATGCAATGTGTGTGTGTGCGTGCGTGCGTGCGTGCGCGCGCGCGCGTGCGTGCGTGCGTGCGTGCGTGCGCGAGGCAGAGCGCTTTCTAATGAGCATTCCTTCTGACCCTGCAGTGCTTATAGCTCCGCACGGCAATGAATAAAATAAGAAAATAAATAATCAGCGTGCCGTTAGATGAACCTGTGAGAGCAGACAAAGTGATTAGCGTAGCAGCGTTACAGGGAGGGCTTGTTGTTGTGCATTCAAACACACACTCCTCTGTCTGTCTCACCCATAGAGTATATAAAAGGATAGAGACTGATCTGGCGCGAAGCCCCCCCCCCCCCCCCCCCCCCAGTGGAAGTTGCTCAGTGGCGTTTTGAAGCACCCGGAAGAGCCTTCTACTTCCGCCTTTTTTTCGATTTGGGCACCAAAATGTGGTGCCCAAAATGCGGAAGTGCAAACGCGCCCAACGTTAAAGCCCAGCTGCACAGGGTTTCCTCATCATACTTCCACGGGTCCGCCTGAAGTCCCTCCTCTTACCGCTAGGGCCCAGTGCTTCAACGTTGGAAAGCCTCACTGGCCCCTTGGTCTCACCCCGCCCCCCTGCATTATCATGTCCCATGATGCACTTGGTTGCATTAGCCCATTTTGACCTGAGCAAAGATTTGAGTTAAAAACGTTGGCTCTGAAAGAATATACATTCAAAGATTTACGCCACATTTTCACGATTTTTCAAAAATAGCAGACCTACAAGCTCGTAGCACGGCACTCGGTGGCGCGCTATGAGCTTGTAGATCTGCTATTTTTCAATAGCTAAAGTATAACATAATGCTTGGTATGGATGTTGGTATACCATTAGGAGAGATAACAGGCAAACGTTGAATTGTAAATTCTTGTAAATTAAGCGATGCAGCTAAAAATAATTTAACTCTTGAGAGTGTAGTAAAAGATCTATAAGGGTCCATTTGGTTAGCAACTCTCCATCATTTAGCAGCTGGGGACCACCTGGAACCCCCTCGAGGCCCACTGGACGACTGGTTGAATTTGAAACGACTGCATTAGAAAAAGGCTGCAGAGCTTTGCAAATAAAAACAAAACACTGTAAAGCAGACGTGGTCTTTCAACCTGGTGTCCGCTACTTTTGCTAGCAAGCACTGTACAGAATACAGGGCTAATACACTGTACAGAATACAGGGCTAATACACTGTACAGAATACAGGGCTAATACACTGTACAGAATACAGGGCTAATACACTGTACAGAATACAGGGCTAATACACTACACTGTACAGAATACAGGGCTAATACACTACACTGCACAGAATACAGGGCTAATACACTGTACAGAATACAGGGCTAATACACTGCACAGAATACAGGGCTAATACACTGTACAGAATACAGGGCTAATACACTAGCAAGCACTGCACAGAATACAGGGCTAATACACTACACTGTACAGAATACAGGGCTAATACACTGCACAGAATACAGGGCTAATACACTAGCAAGCACTGCACAGAATACAGGGCTAATACACTAGCAAGGACTGTACAGAATACAGGACTAATACACTACACTGCACAGAATACAGGGCTAATACACTGTACAGAATACAGGGCTAATACACTGTACAGAATACAGGGCTAATACACTGTACAGAATACAGGGCTAATACACTGTACAGAATACAGGGCTAATACACTGTACAGAATACAGGGCTAATACACTACACTGTACAGAATACAGGGCTAATACACTACACTGTACAGAATACAGGGCTAATACACTAGCAAGCACTGTACAGAATACAGGGCTAATACACTGTACAGAATACAGGGCTAATACACTGTACAGAATACAGGGCTAATACACTACACTGCACAGAATACAGGGCTAATACACTACACTGTACAGAATACAGGGCTAATACACTAGCAAGCACTGTACAGAATACAGGGCTAATACACTGTACAGAATACAGGGCTAATACACTGCACAGAATACAGGGCTAATACACTGTACAGAATACAGGGCTAATACACTAGCAAGCACTGTACAGAATACAGGGCTAATACACTGTACAGAATACAGGGCTAATACACTGCACAGAATACAGGGCTAATACACTGTACAGAATACAGGTCTAATACACTAGCAAGCACTGTACAGAATACAGGTCTAATACACTAGCAAGCACTGTACAGAATACAGGGCTAATACACTAGCAAGCACTGTACAGAATACAGGGCTAATACACTAGCAAGGACTGTACAGAATACAGGTCTAATACACTAGCAAGCACTGTACAGAATACAGGTCTAATACACTAGCAAGCACTGTACAGAATACAGGTCTAATACACTAGCAAGCACTGTACAGAATACAGGGCTAATACACTAGCAAGGACTGTACAGAATACAGGTCTAATACACTAGCAAGCACTGTACAGAATACAGGTCTAATACACTAGCAAGCACTGTACAGAATACAGGTCTAATACACTAGCAAGCACTGTACAGAATACAGGGCTAATACACTAGCAAGGACTGTACAGAATACAGGGCTAATACACTAGCAAGGACTGTACAGAATACAGGGCTAATACACTAGCAAGGACTGTACAGAATACAGGGCTAATACACTAGCAAGGACTGTACAGAATACAGGGCTAATACACTAGCAAGCACTGTACAGAATACAGGGCTAATACACTAGCAAGCACTGCACAGAATACAGGGCTAATACACTAAGGCCCCTTTTCCACCGGTTGGGTCCCAATGGGAACCGCTTTAGTTCTTTTTGGTTCTTCTGTATTAATTTACTTGTATTGATCCTATAAACCAGGGCTGGGCAACTTTGACGATGGAGAGGGGAGGCCACTATATTTCCACACTCACTCCCTATGGCCATATATTACTGTCGTAGCAAAAATAGCCGATCTACAAGCTCAAAACGCGTCGCGCTGCGACACGTTTTGAGCTTGTAGATCGGCTATTTTTGCTATATTCTAATTTAAATCTTAGATTTTTGCTATTTTTTTAATTGGAATCCTGAAAATGAAACTTTTTATGTCATTTCAAATGCCTTTAATTATACGTGTGTTGCGCATTGAGCTACTAATTTAGACTGAAGTAATTAAAGTGGGTCATGTATGTCGTAGAATTGTAACAGCTGAAATCAATATTATATCAGTTTTCTGACATTAACCTGAGGGCCACATTAAGTGAAGGTGGGGGCCCCCATGTGGCCCCCGGGCCGCCAGTTGCCCACCCCTGCTATAAACAATTTAATATAGGTCTAGTTTTTTTCCCCACCAATTTTGGAGCTCTGGCTCATGGACTAAGAAACAAAAAGAACTGAACCGGTTCCCGTTGGGAACCAACCGGTGGAAAAGGGGTCTAAGTGGTCACTGGTTTATATTTCGTTTTCCCTGCATGGCGTGTTTGCTCCTCCGCCGCGGGGGTGTGCGAGGCCGGCCGGCCGGCCTCTCGTCTCGTATACGTGGCTCCTTCTGTGGCGTGTTTCCTGGTCTGCCGATGTCGTTCTGCTCCTGTGGTCTCGTGCAGGTCTCGGGTCTCAGTGCGATGGGACCGCGGGGAGCAGTGTATTGGATTTCCCCCCCCCCCTCCTCATCCGGCAACGTCGTGTTCTACAGAAATCTACACAGGCCCGGAGAGGACCTGGTTAGCCCATTTTGGGCGGGAACCCCTTTTGGTGTTAGCATTATGTTATGCTTTAGCAGCTAAAGCGCTATGAGCTTGTAGATCTGCTATTTTTCAATAGCTAAAGTTTAGCTATTGAAAAATAGCAGATCTACAAGCTCATAGCGCGCCACCGAGTGGCGCGCTACGAGCTTGTAGGTCTGCTATTTTTTAAAAATCGAAGAACCACTGACATAGAAACATAGCTTTTTCAGAAAACTGTCAGGATGTAGAAGACATTTTTTAGAATCTGATCTCAGGTCAGAATGGGTTAGATCACATCACATATACAGTGGCTCCTTTCCCAGGGCCCAGTCGTGCTCTGACAGAGCGGCTGAAAGGAGAGTTGCGCCTGTGCCAAAGCCATAGCGCCATATATACAGTACACCGAGTACAGTACAGAGTACAGTACAGGGCACACATTGACCGCTCCGAATCACATACAGTACTGTAGGGAAACATCAAGAATGATTTATCTGAGAAATAGAAACGAGGCCAGAGGAATGTTTTCTCTCTTTTTTTTCTTCTCCATTGGGTTTCATTTGTCTGCGGCTGCGTTTCCCCGACAATTCAGCTCAAAAGGCGTTTTTTGTACATGTTTTTTTTTTTGTGGCTTTCGCCTTTATTTTATATTTTTTTATGGAGGGACAGACAGTAGGCTGACAGGAAATGGGGAGAGAGACGGGGGGAAGACATGCAGTAAAGGCCGTCGGGATCGGGAGTCGAACCCGCGGCACACTGCCAGACTGGATTACCAGCCAAGGTGCCTGGACCACTGAGCCACGGCCCAGGCCTAAAGGCCATTTTCTTTCCCCCACATTACTGTATGGTAGCCATTTTCGGTCCGACAGGGAATGCACTTTTGGTGGTGATGTCTCCGTCTGCAGAGCACTGCTTCTCAACGTGGTGTCAAGGGAACCCCAGGTGTCCGTGAAGGGGGTTCCATGGGAGTGAGGGGACCCCAGGTGTCCGTGAAGGGGGGTTCCATGGGAGTGAGGGAACCCCAGGTGTCCGTGAAGGGGGGTTCCATGGGAGTGAGGGAACCCCAGGTGTCCGTGAAGGGGGGTTCCATGGGAGTGAGGGGACCCCAGGTGTCCGTGAAGGGGGGTTCCATGGGAGTGAGGGGACCCCAGGTGTCCGTGAAGGGGGGTTCCATGGGAGTGAGGGGACCCCAGGTGTCCATGAAGGGGGGTTCCATGGGAGTGAGGGGACCCCAGGTGTCCGTGAAGGGGGGTTCCATGGGAGTGAGGGGACCCCCCTATGCTAAATGATTGATAGTTCAGAACCCCCCCCCCCCCCCCCCCCCCCCCTCTTGACCACAGAGAGAGGATATGAGAAGAACCAGAGGCTGACACGGCCACTGGTCGCACCAATCCTTCAACTTGACATTTAATACCATCAATTGGTGGTCAATGGGGGGGATTGGGAGCACAACAGAGGTGCCTTCCCTTTAACTCCACTCGGTGGGAGGGATGAACTCGGCCAGCGGATGATTACAAGATGGAGAGGTCATCCTGGAGGACACAGAGCGCCGGGGGGGCAATGCTCTGACGGCACCAGACTGGATGAATAATGAACCCCAGTGTTAATGCGACAGAAAGGCCTTTATCTGTTGTAGACTATAGTAGCGCTGCTGCTTATGTAGACAAGACACGGCAAGACAGTATAGCAGCAACCCCTTCCTTATGTGCACGCACGCACGCACGCACGCACGCACGCACGCACGCACACAAACACACATACAGTATAGTGTGTTCTTTCTATCCATCCTGGTGTTGGTTCACTATGTTGTCGCCAATAACGAGCTCAATATTTACAAAAACATACCACCGTCACTCTATTCTGAGTGATGTGGGCTAGAATTTAATGCCCACGAGAGGGCCGTCCCTAGCTTTTCAGACGCCGCCCCCCTCTTGGTGACGTACACATTTTCACACGCTATATATGCAGACACACACAATGTCATGAGTACCATCTCATCTGCAGCCTCTCAGCACATCAGAGGCCATTAGCCGTGCACTTTCAACCCTCCATTGAAACTGGCTAACCAGACTATTTTGGGCATGCCATTATTATGTGAGAAATATATAAAAAAAAAAAAAAACATATCCTATGCTAAAGATTGCGATGTTTTGTGAGATTCTAGATCAGCTATTTTTTGAGTGGTGCAACCACTCCAAGGAACAGCAATGTCTGTGACCTGTGACTATTAACCTATGTTTGTGTGTGACTCATGTGTGACTCATGAGTACCAGTAGGGGCGCTGTTGTGCCAGAAACAGAGACAGAGAGATAGTATTGCACTGTTGCCTGCTAATGAGAGAGAGAGAGAGAGAAAGAGAGAGAGAGTGGGCGGTGGGGGGGATCTGCACCACTCAGTTCACATGGGTGTGATTTTGCTATTCGTCGCACAACAGAATATATAGCTGTGTTGGAGGCTGCTGGCTGTCTTGTCCACATCATCAGCCATGCGGTCGTACGGTATACATATGCAGGCCTCATATGAGCCTTTACTTCCTTCGTGGAGGGGCGGCGGTGGCTCAGGGGTAGAGTGGCTGGATGGTAACCGCAAGGTTGCCAGTTCGAACCCGGGCTCCCCCAGAGTTAGTGTCGAAGTGTCCTTGAGCAAGACACTGAACCCCTAATTGCTCCTGATGTGCAGGTTGGTGCCTTGCATGGTTTCCGCCGCCATCGGTGTGTGAATGTGTGTGTGAATGGGTGAATGTGCGCCTTGGATAAAGGCGCTATATAAATGCACCATTTACCATTTACCATTTTGGTACTTCTCTGACCTCTGCCACAGATCTTTTTTTAAATCCTTTTGAAGAAATCACTGTCTTCCTCTTCCTTGTTCATGCTATCCCCCACTGCCCACAGTGGTAGAAGTCTTCCATCACTCTAATTATTTGCCGGACGAAATTAATTGACCCATTTTTCATTTGGCGGCTGGTTATTGCGCCATTGGTCACATGTCGGAATGCCGTCGTAGCATATTGAACTGGAAACCTCCGGTGGACATACTCATATCCCCCCGAAGGGCCCCTAAGGTTTCTGCGTTTATAAGCTCTCGTGGCGTTGAGGAGAGGGAGAGTTTCTCATTACTGTCACCAGCAATGAACTGCTCAACATTTTGTGTTGCAGTCAAAATGAACTCTTGTTTGCAATTGTTACAGTTCCTGTGGGAGGTTAACCCATTTTGGGCGGGAACCCCTTTTGGTGTTAGCATTATGTTATGCTTTAGCTATTGAAAAATAGCAGATCTACAAGCTCATAGCGCGCCACCGAGTGGCGCGCTACGAGCTTGTAGGTCTGCTATTTTTGAAAAATCGTGAAAATGTGGCGCAAATCTTTGAATATATATTCTTTCACAGCGAACGTTTTTAACTCAAATCTTTGCTTCTGGGGGGTCCCTGGAACTACATATTTTCAGATGGGGGTCGGCGGCCAATTACATATATTTTTGGGGGTCCTTGACATGAAAATGTTTGAGAACCACTGACATAGAAACATGGGTTTTTCAGAAAACTTGTGATTTGTAGAATCGACGTCAGGTCAAAATGGGTTAAGTGACATGTTTCTCTACTGGGGCTCACTGTGCAAAACAGCTGCCAAAGAATGACACAGCCTGCATCAAGATGGCATTGAACATGGTCCCCTTTTGGCTCGATTTACTCTAGAAATTTACATCCATAATGGCCTATAGATGTTCTCTCAAAATATTGAAGAATGAAAACTCATGATTGACTATTGTTTAAGGGATAGGGGCTTTTGAAGTCTGTGTTGTTGAAATGTTGATTTTGTAAATCCGGCGTCGGTACAGTTCTTTGGCTGTTAGAAGAGGAAGCAGGCACCACTCAACAGAATGGAAGCCAAATATTGAGTGCTTCTTTATGAGATAGACAATTTCTTTTCTTTTTAAAATAAGAGTTAAAATGCGAGATGCCTCAAGCGAGCCGAATTCCTCCTCCTTTTTTTCCTTTTCTTATTTTGACATTGCCATGCAGTTCTAGGGCTGAATAACAACAGCGGGGACAATTTGTTCAGCCTGACCAAAAACACTGAGGCACACACTTAAACCATTCTGGGCGGGAACCCCTTTTGGTGTTTTAAACATTATGTTATACTTTAGCTATTGAAAAATAGCAGATCTACAAGCTCATAGCGCGCCACCGAGTGGCGCGCTACGAGCTTGTAGGTCTGCTATTTTTGAAAAATCGTTAAAATGTGGCGCAAATCATTGAATATATATTTCAGAGCGAACATTTTTAACTAAAATATTTGCTTCTGGGGGGGTCCCTGGAACTACATATTGAGATGGGGGTCCGTGGCCCAATAGAGATAATTCTGGGGGTCCTTGACATGAAAAAGGTTGAGCACCACTGACATAGAAACATAGGTTTTTCAGAAAGATGTTAGGATTTAGAAGCCTTTTTTTTAATCGACCTCAGTCCAAAATGGATTAATGTTCATGGTATTAACATACAGTATGCATTGCTGATGTATTATCTTTTGGAATTTTCACGAATCTAGCAGAACCGCATTATATCCTCTCAGTACACATTCCACGTTTTTGCAGTGCCTGTATGTACATCGAGGGCGCTTTTGCAGTGATGAATTTACCAGGCAACGCTTCGTTTGGAGTGTTATCGCATCTTTTTAGTCACAGTGTGCTGAGCACTCATGCATAGGAGCGTATATTACCATTTTACCCAGAGCCATCTTTTGATTTGCATACAGTGTGCTGTACTCTATAGCTGCCCTGACTGGGTCTATCACCCCGTAACCGTGATTTAGTGGCCATCTAATGTCAAATGGCTTTGAAAAGTGAAGAATTTGGTCTCAGCACTTTTCTCCCGTGCTTTAGTGGGCATTCGCACCAGTCTAAAAGGCCGACGTCAGGCAGGCTCCTGCTTTGATGTGTTGGAGGACGGAGGCGTTTTGTTCAAAGGGGCTAACCTTTCCCGGGCGCTCCTTTGAAATGATAATTCGCCCCGCTCTCGCTGCGGGCGGAGCCGAGGCGCTCTCGGGCAGACAGGGTCAATCAAAGTCAAACTGAGGAGCTGCCCGTGGCTTCACCCCGGCCACCTGAGTGGTCAGCGCCGCTCGCTAGCATGCTGCTGTCAGCCCTGCCACGGCCGTCACTCTATACTCACCAACTCCAGCAAGTGGGAAGGAGAAGCTCACTCTGACACCTGCCAGGGGAGTTACAGACAGTTCCCTGCAGCTTTGGAGAAGCAGGGCGAGGACCGTGCGGGGCGTAGGGGACGACTGAACCACAGTATAGCTGCACTGTCCCCATGGAGAAGCAGGGCGAGGACCGTGCGGGACGTGGGGAGGGGACGACTGAACCACAGTATAGCTGCACTGTCCCCACCTGAAGCAGGGCGAGGACCGTGCGGGGCGCGGGGACGACTGAACCACAGTATAGCTGCACTGTCCCCATGGAGAAGCAGGGCGAGGACCGTGCGGGACGTGGGGAGGGGACGACTGAACCACAGTATAGCTGCACTGTCCCCACATGTTAACCCATTCAGGCCTGACGTCGAAATAAATAAAAGTCTTCTGAAAGAAAATATGTTCCATTTTCAAAGATTTGTGCCGCATTTTCGCGATTATTCAAAAATAGCAGACCTACAAGCTCATAGCGCGCCACTCGGTGGCGCGCTATGAGCTTGTAGATCTGCTATTTTTCAATAGCTAAAGTATAACGTAATGCTTAAAACACCAAAAGGGGTTCCCGCCCCAAAATGGGTTAAATATTCTGTTCGCAATAACTGAATACTGTTAGTATAATGTTATAGAACCAGTGGTCCTTGAGGGGGTTCCAGGTGGTCACCATGCTAAATGATGGAGAGTTGGTAACCAAATGGACTCTTATTAGGTCTTTAACTCTTGAGAGTGTAAAATGAAACCAAATGGACCTGTAATAAATTGTATATGCTCTCAAGAGTTAGAAGAATTCTTATTTTGACTGTCGACCTGTTATCTCTCCTTATAATGGTACCACCACATCAATACAGCATTGGGAATGTGGACAAAAATATTATCCAACGATAAATGCTCTTTTATCGTTTTGCGTCTGAGCGGCTAAATGTGACCAGATTTGACTGAGAGACTGTCACAAATGTCATCAAATGGTGGTCCGTGGCTCAAATCAAATGCCCAATAAATAAAGGGCCTTGATATGAAAAAGGTTTTAAAACCACTGTTCTATAGAATACTGTTGCAGGGCGACGATGTCATGCATTAAGTCTGGGTGTGTTCGTACAGCTCCGGTCTGTGGAACACTGTTCGATCCATGCCAGGCCTTCCTTCCCACGCATGGCTGCTGCCGGCTGAGTGTACTGCGGCAGCGGCAGCAGCAGCG
>NC_136791.1:5044732-5049732 GCF_951216825.1 Electrona antarctica | reverse complement strand
CACACACATCACCAACCAAGTGAAAATTACTATAACTAAGCACTCTTTGGCTCCTACACTCACCCTAAACCTAACCTCCCACGGGGCAGCACACCTAAACCTAACCTTAACCCATGTCTAACCAATGACTAGTCTAAACTAAGTATATGCACCCCAGCTGGCCACTCCCCTGCTATCGTGCATGTATGACCGTTACTCATATAAAGCAGGCTTAAGGTGCGAGAGCCTGCAGCCTCTCTCAAATCTCGTTTCTCCACATCTCGAGTGGGATGCAAATTAAGATGGGGAGAGCAGTGGTATGTAATCAGGTTGAACCCCAGGCGTTATCATTTTAATTAGTTTCAGCTTTATCATATATTCACATAGCTGATTTACAACTAAGTGGCATTGGTCTTGAATCGATTAAGTTAGACGGGGTGTTTGGTAGGGGGCTCTATAATGTAATGATTGCACTGAGATCTCTAACATTAAACAGATGTTGACACATGCTGATGATGACGGCGTGAGGTAATGCATTTCCATTGTAGTTTTAAAAAATATAAAATTTTGCATTAGCACAATCTGCAATGTGTAATAGACACTTTCACTTGTACTGTACTGTACTGTATCTAGACAGTAATTGGCCTCGCATGAAGTTCCCAGATTTCCAACCGTGTGTTGAGGAGGGCTCACTGGTGACAAAATGTTATTAATTGGGTCATTTGGGCCATTTTCATAAATGTCACAGACATTGTGCAGAGATTATTTAGAGAAATGGATCATAAGACCCACTCGGGCGACTGTGGCTCAGGAGGTAGAGCAGGTCGTCCAATGATCCATGGGTCGACGGTTCGAATCCCGGCTCCTCCTGTCTACATGTCGAAGTGTCCTTGGGCAAGACACTGAACCCCAAATTGCTCCCGATGTGCTGGTTGGTATACCTTGCATGGCTTCCGCTGCAATCGGTGTATGAATGTGTGTGTGAATGGGTGAATGTAATGCACATCTATGTATAGCGCCTTGGATAAAGGCGCTATATAAATGCACCATTTATATAAAAAATGCACCATTTTTCATTCCTACACTCTCAGAGTTACAGACCCGTCAGCAGGGACGTGCGCACGTAGACATCAAAGGGGGATTCAGCCCCTGCCCTTTTACCCGTCTGTAAAACAGCTGAGAGACTGCCCTGGCTCTCCAGACCATGAATGCAGCATTTACTACATAGTGAAAGAAATGCAAAATGCCTCTCCTTTCCTTCAGTGTTGTTTTTGGCAGCAAATTTTAGTTTTAGTCATAGTCTCTTGAATAGTTTTCATTTAGTTTTAGTCACATTTTAGTCACCTGGACTGGTTTAGTGTTAGTCTAGTAGTTTTAGTCGACTAAATATCATTAGATTTTAGTCGACTAAATCTACAGTTGATTTAGTCGAACAAAATGTATTTTGGTGGGCCTTGATGCCGTCGCAATGACTGTTTTTACACTTGCTGAACCACGCGTCGCGCTGCAACGCGTTGTGAGCTTGTAGATCGGCTATTTTCAGCATGCAACCAAGTGTAAAATGACATACTGGATCTCTTGTCCACTAGTCCCTTCCTAACATTTTAGTCTAGTTTTTATCTGTTGACGAAATTATCAGTATATTTAGTCTTAGTTTTAGTCATCATAGCTTAGTTTTCATTTAGTTTCCATTTAGTTTTCATCAGTTGAAAAAGGTAGTCGACGAACATTTTTCGTCTTAGTTTTAGTCGACGAAAACTGCTTTCCATGCCATACCGGAAGGCAGCATTCAGGAGAATTGCTTTTTCCCGAAGTCTCCTGAACTCCATGTTGTTACACCACATCTCCAGTAGATAAAGAGTGCTGTGTTGCGCCACCGAAAATAGCTGGTCTACAAGCTCTCAACACATCGCAGTGCGACGCGTTGAGAGCTTGTAGATCTGCTATTTTCGCTATTTTGGTCCAAAAGTGCCCTCTTACGGGATTTCAGCCCCTGCCTCTCTTAACACTCTCTGCACGTCCTCCTGCCCGTCAGAGGGCATTATTTTCGTCCCCTGGTGGTCCGCAGAACCCAACGTTGAAAAAGCGTTATACAATATCCTGTACATTCAGTTCTTTGCCCTGAGGCGAGCAGACCCCCACCTCACAACCCAATGTTCAGGCAGACCCCCGCCTCACAACGCAGTGTTCAGGCAGACCCCCGGCCTCACAACACAGTGTTCAGGCAGACCCCCGCCTCACAACACAGTGTTCAGGCAGACCCCCGGCCTCACAACACAGTGTTCAGGCAGACCCCCGCCTCACAACACAGTGTTCAGGCAGACCCCCGCCTCACAACACAGTGTTCAGGCAGACCCCCCCGCCTCACAACACAGTGTTCAGGCAGACCCCCCGGCCTCACAACACAGTGTTCAGGCAGACCCCCCCGCCTCACAACGTAGTGTTCAGGCAGACCCCCCCGCCTCACAACGTAGTGTTCAGGCAGACCCCCCCCGCCTCACAACGTAGTGTTCAGGCAGACCCCCCCGCCTCACAACGTAGTGTTCAGGCAGACCCCCCGCCTCACAACGTAGTGTTCAGGCAGACCCCCCGCCTCACAACGTAGTGTTCAGGCAGACCCCCCCGCCTCACAACGTAGTGTTCAGGCAGACCCCCCCGCCTCACAACGTAGTGTTCAGGCAGACCCCCCCGCCTCACAACGTAGTGTTCAGGCAGACCCCCCGCCTCACAACACAGTGTTCAGGCAGACCCCCCCGCCTCACAACGCAGTGTTCAGGCAGACCCCCCGCCTCACAACGCAATGTTCAGGCAGACCCCCCCGCCTCACAACGCAGTGTTCAGGCAGACCCCCCGCCTCACAACGCAGTGTTCAGGCAGACCCCCCGCCTCACAACGCAGTGTTCAGGCAGACCCCCGGCCTCACAACACAATGTTCAGGCAGACCCCCCGCCTCACAACGCAGTGTTCAGGCAGACCCCCCGCCTCACAACGCAGTGTTCAGGCAGACCCCCCGCCTCACAACGCAGTGTTCAGGCAGACCCCCGCCTCACAACGCAGTGTTCAGGCAGACCCCCGCCTCACAACACAGTGTTCAGGCAGACCCCCCGCCTCACAACGCAGTGTTCAGGCAGACCCCCGGCCTCACAACACAATGTTCAGGCAGACCCCCCGCCTCACAACGCAGTGTTCAGGCAGACCCCCGCCTCACAACGCAGTGTTCAGGCAGACCCCCCGCCTCACAACGCAGTGTTCAGGCAGACCCCCGGCCTCACAACACAATGTTCAGGCAGACCCCCCGCCTCACAACGCAGTGTTCAGGCAGACCCCCGGCCTCACAACGCAGTGTTCAGGCAGACCCCCCGCCTCACAACGCAGTGTTCAGGCAGACCCCCCGCCTCACAACGCAGTGTTCAGGCAGACCCCCTGCCTCACAACGCAATGTTCAGGCAGACCCCCCGCCTCACAACGCAGTGTTCAGGCAGACCCCCTGCCTCACAACGCAGTGTTCAGGCAGACCCCCTCCTCACAACGCAATGTTCAGGCAGACCCCCTCCTCACAACGCAGTGTTCAGGCAGACCCCCTCCTCACAACGCAGTGTTCAGGCAGACCCCCTCCTCACAACGCAGTGTTCAGGCAGACCCCCCCGCCTCACAACGCAATGTTCAGGCAGACCCCCGGCCTCACAACGCAGTGTTCAGGCAGACCCCCGGCCTCACAACGCAATGTTCAACACACGTTCATGTCAAGGCTGCCATCCTTTCCATTATGCACCCGGGTCTACAGTCATAATACCCCCCCCCCACCCCCCCCCCCCCCCCTACCCCCGACTGGCGACAATCCACCAATCAGGGATGAGTAATGACCAGGCTGGCTGTGATCCCAGCTTTCTAATTAGTCTTCCATTAACTTTCCCAACCTTGGCTTCTGCAGACTGCACATTCAACACACGCGCACGTACACGCACGTACACGTGTACGCACGGAGCCTCGCACCAATATATTGGACACAAATATGTTTCCAGGGTAGCTATCCTTCTATAGGCTGATTTTTGAGCGGTGCCAAAGTGCTCCAATGAGTGTGTGTGTGTGTGTGTGTGTGTGTGTGTGTGTGTGTGTGTGTGTGTGTGTGTGTGTGTGTGTGTGTGTGTGTGTGTGTGTGTGTGTGTGTGTGTGTGTGTGTGTGTGTGTGTGTGTGTGTGTGTGTGAGTTCAACCCGTTGACACGTGCAGCTGATTGGGGTCGCATTAGGGTCTCTCACACACACACACACACACACGGGTGTGATTTTGTTTTTGTCCTAATGATAACAGAATTTGCTTGCATCTCAATACCGTATTTTAGAAAACGTATGCTAAACTTTTAAGATACATCTATTTATAAGCATTTCAATTCGGAAATTCGGAAAATGGATGGAATGGATGCGTGTTTAACAACAGGACCAAAAACCCAACCAAACATTGGTGTCACACCTAACTGAAAAGGTGTGAATCGCTGGAGTAAAGCTGTGTGTGTGTGTGTGTGTGTGTGTGTGTGTGTGTGTGTGTGTGTGTGTGTGTGTGTGTGTGTGTGTGTGTGTGTGTGTGTGTGTGTGTGTGTGTGTGTGTGTGTGTGTGTGTGTGTGTGTGTGCATGTGCGTGTGGTACATAGAAAATGATCTATTGAAGATTCTGACTTTCAAAATATTTTTTGTTTTGATTGTATTGCTGTATTGTGCTTTCTGCTTTGGCAATGTAAACGCATGTTTTCTCATGCCAATAAAGCCCTTTGAATTGAATTGAATTGAGCGTGTGTGTGTGTGTGTGTGTGTGTGTGTGTGTGTGTGTGTGTGTGTGTGTGTGTGTGTGTGTGTGTGTGCGCTGCTGAAATCTCTCTCTGTGGTTCTCACAGCTTTTCCCTTTGATGGTGAACAGTCAGAGGCAGCAGAATGTTCTGTCATTCCAGCTGAAAGATAGAGAGCTGTGATTTGTTTTCCTTCCAGTTTTTCATGTGTCTATGAGGTGACTTCATTATACCCCTTGGTG